>NW_021620675.1:886366-892516 GCF_004785775.1 Grammomys surdaster
TCTATCTATCTATCTATCTATCTATCTATCTATCTATCTATCTATCTCTGTTGTTTCCAAGACAGAGTTTCTCTGTGTAGCTTTGGCTGTTCTAGCACTCTCTCTGTAGACCAGGTTAGCCTCAAACTCAGAGATCTGCCTGCTTCTGCCTCCCAAGTGCTGGGATTAAAGATGTATGCCACCACCACCAAGCCAAAATTTCTTAGTGTTATCTGAACCTCCAAGAAATTATGACTTGTTCAAGATGATATGGCTACAAATGAAAGGTACAGATTTCAATCCAGGCCTATATGCCTCCCGGGATACTTTAAACGGTCCCAGAAGCATGTAAGAATTGTGGGACGATTGGAGCAAATCTCCTGGGAAGGAAGAGTCACAGAAAACATTCTCAATAATTGTAAAAGTAACTTTTATTCACCTGATGTAATTGTTGCCTCAAAGGCTTATTTCTGAATAAGCTCACCGTTTCTATCACTTTCTGAACTCCAGCTGGCTGGTTCAACTCAGCTGTTCTGGCTCAAACTTCTCTCCAAGCTGATTGATTCAATCTGACTTCTTTCAGCTTCTCAATGAATTGTTCTGGTTGTCCTCAAACTAACTCTGGCAATCTGTTCTAATCTTCTAGCTCTTCCTCATTCTTTGGGCTGTTCTGTCTTCACCTGTGTCTAGCATGTTCTCTCTGCAGCCTATCTCTGTAAAAATGTTCCCAAAAAAACCACCTCTGAACTCCACAAACTGAACTGCCCCTCAATTCACTGGACTCCCAACTCAACTGAACTGTACTCACTGAGCTGATTGAACAGAACTCAGAGATCTGCATCCTCTGTCTCCCGAGTGCTGGGATTAAAGGAGCACCACCACGCCTGGACCTTAACTTTTCTTTACCTGGGACTTTGTACCAGGCTGGCCTTGAACTCAGAAATCTGCTTGCCTCTGTCTCTTGGGAGTAAAGGAATGTCAGCATTCCAGCTAGATCACACAGACCTAGAAGATCTTTGGATGTGAGCCTTTGTCAGGGCACCATGTTGCTGTATTAAAATCCCTCTACAAATACTATTATTCATGAGCATTCCATACCCTCGTGAACTCAAACAGAGCCAGAAGTCATTTGATAACTGGATTTTATTTGTGCTGACTATCTGCTCACCATAACAATCCCCAGGAGGGAGCCTCTGCAGAAGACCAGAGACACCAAAATAAACATTGCAAGCAGATTCAGAGACCAGCCTGAGAAGACCAGTTCTCTGGCAGCTGGTCAACTGCCCAATCAGATTTCCTCACGTCTCAGTCTAAGAGAGCAGCTGTCAGAGCTGAACTATGGAAACCAGTAACTGTCTTTGCTGTTCAGTCTTTTTTTTTTTTTTTAAAGATTTATTTATTGCTTTTATGTATGTGAGTACACTGTTGTAGTCTTCAGACACACCAGAAGAGGGCATCCGATCCCATTACAGATGGTTGTGAGCCACCATGTGGTTGCTGGGAATTGAACTCAGGACCTCTGGAAGAGCAGTCAGTGCTCTTAACCGCTGAGCTATCTCTCCAACTGTGCTGTTCAGTCTTAATTACAATTAAAAAACCAATAACAAGTTTCTCCATTACTATGAGAATTCCAATTGCCCATGAACCAAAACAGGACAAGAAGGGGAGAGTTTAGAGTTAATGTGTGATTTCCAGCAAAGAAAATCAAGTAAGGACTGAAAAACTCACGGCAGCCGAGGAACCTACAGCACATGACAGGAATCTCAGAATTATCTTCCCAGGATATCACTGTTATAGAACCAACACTGGGCAAGTAAGGGCTTACTCTCCAGAGACCTGATGCCAGCCACGTAGGCTTCCAGATACAGATTCCCTCTTGTTTGGATCTCACGAGGCTGTTGTTGCCCAAACCGGGTGGGGTGAAAGGGCTTCCCACCACCAAGAAGCTTTCTCTTAAGAAAGCCCCAAGAGTACGTGCTGTTAACAGGCTTCCCTGCTATCCCAGCCTTGACCACCTGGGGGCCCCTGGCTCCAGAAAATTCAGCATCAAGTCCTGGCCTTGCTCCCAGAGAAGGATGAGGGTTGGAACGCCTCAGCCTAGAGAGCCCGGGGCCAGCTGGGTTTCCCCAGCACCTGAGGGCGGGAGTACTGTGATGTCTCAGGTTTCAGCCTAGCTGGCAGTTGCCTGTCTGAAGGCTTCTCTGTGCCCTGGAATTGTACAGAATGTCTTTTGTGGCTTTTTCTCCTCCCTCCTTTTTTCCTGTTGACTCTCCCCATCCGGCTCTATGAATCACAGGACTTCACGGGAAAGCAGCAGATGTTGACTTTTACTTCTTTTAAGCCAACGTCAGCTTTCTCCTGTGGAGTGGGGAGCAGGCAGGAAGGTGAGAACCTGTGGGGGTGGGGGTGGACGATAACCTTCTTTTCAGAACTGTGAGGGAGGACAAAGGGAATCTGAAAGGAGTCAAGAACACAATCTTTTTGAGGTAATGGGAAAGATGGGGCCCAAAACAAAGACCCAATGCTGGCTGTGGAACTCAGCAGGAGGAGGGACTCACAGGGTGGGGATGTCATGTGTTTTGGTGCCAGCCCTCCTCGGCTAAGGCAAAGCTTCATCTCTTGCCAGAAGCGTCCCCGTCCCCGTGGCTCAAAAGTCAAGTCAGGCTGCAGGTCTGGAGACACACTCCCGCAGCATCTTTTCCCCTTTGAGCCTCTAAGCATCGTTTGGATACGGAGTCTCTTGAAAAGGCTGCCAAAGTGGGCTTCTGACCCTTCTGCAGTTACTGCTCCAGCTTCTCTTCACTCTGTGCTCTGGGGATTTTCTTACGGGTAAAGAAGCCAAGCTATAGAGGAAAAAATACCAGTCGCTGCCAGATGCCCCAACTAGGGGCCTTGGCAATAGCCCTCCAGCTTATCTGAGCTCTTCACTTTTGTTCTCTTTCCAACAATGAGATTCAAATTTATTTTATTTGGCTTAGGTTAATTCTACCATCATTTGTGGAACAGAGTCAAGGAGAGATGAACACGGCAACCCCGACCCCCATCCTATCTAACTGACTAGCACAGAGCCTGTCCTTCCCGACAGAATAAGATGCTCTACCACCCACAAAAGCTGGGCTTACCTTCCACAGGCAGAAGACAAGGAGCGCAAGCAGGAGCAGTCCTCCCAGGACACTGCCAACGAGGACCCACAGGGAGATGAGGGGAGGGAGGGCCTGAATCACCTCCAAGTGGCTCTGTATATCAAGGAGAGTTTGTTTTGTCTTTTCTTGCTTTGCTTTGCTATGTCTTGCTTTGCTTTTGAGATGGCTTTTTGTGGGTTTGTTTGTTTGCTTGCTTTTGAGGCAGAGTTTCAGTTCATGTCCCAGGCTGGCCTTCAGCCCATCACAAGCCTCCCCTCTCAGGAGCCCAGTAGTAGAATTATAGGCATGCATCCCCACCTGACTTGTGTTTTATATCTGCCCTTTAACTCAGATAGCCCCGCTCAACATTACAACAAAGTCAGTCCTAAATAGAGTGAAGAAACCAAAACCTCTTTCTATTTAAAAACAATGAAGCAAGAAGCAAAACCATCACTTTTGACCGAGGAACCACGGCCCAATAGATACAGTTTTGTTCTGAAAAATCCCATTGTGGAAGGAGAGAGATGGCCCCATGATTAAAAACACTTGTTGCTCTTACAAAAAGGTTCCAGATTTGGTTCCCAGTACCCATGTGGTGGCTCAAAACCATCTTAGTTCTGGGGGATCCAGAGGTTCTGGCCTCTATTCACATGGCACATTTACTTGCAGGCAATACACTGATACACATAGATTTCTAAAACTAAGTTTTAAAAAAGGGGGGGGGAGAAAAGCCATCTTTTTTGGGGGGGTTGGTTTTTCAAGACAGGGTTTCTCTGTGTAGCCCTGGCTGTCCTGGAACTCACTCTGTAGACCAGGCTGGCCTCGAACTCAGAAATCCACCTGCCTCTGCCTCCCAAGTGCTGGGATTAAAGGCATGCGCCACCACTGCCTGGCCAAGAAAGGCCATCTTTTACCCAACCCATTGCCACTATTTCCACAGCTCCAGCCCTACCTCACTCCAGCTGGAGTCTTCGTTCAGTAGTAGGACACTGCCCTCCTCAGTTCCTAACTTGAAGGTACTGACCACTGTCACAGACTTGAACTTGGCCTGTGGAACAAGCAGGTAGGAAAACCTGTAAACTGGTAGTGTGGAACCCCAAGAGCAAAGCTAAAGATCCGTGGGCATAGTGACCAGGGCCCTGAAGATCAGAAGATGCTGTTGGAAAGTGATGGGGGAAAGAGGAAGGGAAACTGTCAGGATGGTTTTGTGCACTGTGTATTCAAAGCTGATTACTGTGCCCAGAGATCAGGTTCCAGTTGGGATGTTGGCATTGCCAAGTGTCTCCTGCCTTTATGTTGTGGAAAAATTGTTTTCCATCACCTCTGATTGGTTAATAACGAGCTGATCAGCCAATAGCTAGGCAGGAGAGGAGAAGGCAGGACCTCTAATCCCAGTGGGAGTCTCTGGTGGGGACCAGAGAGAGGATTGCCCACCCTGCCCTGGAAGATGAGAGAGGGAGAGGGAGAGGGAGGGGGAGAGAGGGGGAGAGAGGGGGAGAGAGGGAGAGAGAGAGAGGGGGAGAGGGATAGAGAGATTCACTATCCAGACTCAGAGGTAACCAGCTGCGTGCAGGCATAGAATAGCATATCAGGTTAATATAAGTTAGGAGCTAGTTAGGAAGCAAGCCTAGCTTAAGGCCTAGGCATAAATAAGTCTCCATATCATTATTCAAGAGCTGAGGCCGGCTTAGAAAAGCTCAGCACTTTATAGGAAACAGATAGAAAGCCTGTTCGGCAAATACACAGTTTATAAGGACAGTCAACTTCCCTTTCTGTCCAGAAACCTCCATGGGGCTGAACCTTTCTATTCTGAGATCAGAGACATGTTTCCTACCAACTCCCACTGATACTAGGATCTAAGTGTGGATTGAGTGTTCTTAAGCCTTCATGTTGAATCTTGGTATCTACTACAAGATATTAAGGGATATAATGTTATCCAGCTGTTGCGTTTAGCGGTGGGGCCTTTGGAAGTGCTTGGGATGAAAGTCATCAGTGGAGTCTTGAGAATGAGTCCTGGTGGCTTTGAAAGAAGAGCAAGCAAGAATGGATACAATATGCTCAAGTGCCTACCTCTTGACTCAACAGGACCTATGAAAGCTGAGCTTAGGAGAACACGCCCTTGAACCTAATGTACCTGGTGTTTACAGCTTTGTCCTTGTCCACTGGCCTGTAAGATCCTGGAGGTTGAGGACTGGGTTTAATCAGCCTTTGTGCTGCCAGTGTCTATGACAGTTGTGTAGTGGTGTGTGTATGTGTGTGTGCATGTGTGTGTGTGTATGTGTGTGTGCATGTGTGTGTGTGTGTAAGTGTGGAGATCAAGACAATCTTGGATGTTATTCTTCAGGTCCTTTTGTTTGAAACAGGGTCTGCCATTGACTTGGGGTTTTGTTTTGTTTTGACAGTTTTCATCGGCTGGCTGGCCTTAAATTCATGAAGATCAAACTGGCCTTGAACTCACAGAGATCAACTTGTCTCTGCCTTTAAGTGTTGAGATTAAAGGCATTTTGTTGTTGTTGTGTTTTGTTTTTTAACTTTGTCAAAAAGGTGAGACTAGGGGGCTTCTAGGTATGCACCCGAATCACTCTCCTACTTTGTACTGGGATTACAGACACATGTCACTTCATCTGGCTTCCTATGTAGGTCCTGGAGTCATGCTTTACTTATTGAGTCAACCCCCACAGGCCCTCTAGTGGCATCTTAACAAATTTTTTCTAATAATAATAATAATAATAATAATAATAATAAGCTAGTTATGGTGATATACATCTGTAATCCCAGCACTCAGGAGATGGGAATCAGTTCAATGCTAACTAGAACAACTCACTGAAATCCTGGGGGTCGGGGTGGAGTGGAGAAATAGTTCAGCCAGTAAGAGTTTGCTGTTCTCAAAGAGGACCAGAGTTCAGTTCCCAGCACCCAGGTAAGTGCTTGTAACTTTAGCTCCAATGACTTCTTCTGTTCCCTGACAGCACTCACACACATGTGCACACACAAGTCTACACACACATGTGCACACACATACATCTACTCACACACATGTACACACACT
>NW_021620675.1:892526-898153 GCF_004785775.1 Grammomys surdaster
ACACATGTGCACACACATACATCTACTCACACACATGTACACACACTTGCATCTACACACACACGTGCACACACATGCATCTACTCACACACATGTACACACACTTGCATCTACACACACATGTGCACACACATACATCTACTCACACACATGTACACACACATGCTTCTACACACACATGTACACACATGTGCATCTACATACACATGCACAAATAAAAATAAATCTTGGATAAAAATAAAAATAATAAAAATGTCTGGGGATGGTCAGTGGTGTCCCAGAGGCCACTGAAATCCCCAGTCACACACAAGCACACACAACTGAATCAAACGAGATGATCAAGAGAGATAAAGACAGTACCAGGCTCGGAGAAGAACTTGTCAGACCTTACTCACCTAAGACATACTTATAGCCCAGAGATCTTGCAACACTGAAGGTAGCTGCTAGCTGTAAATGCACAATATAATAACCTAGTGCTAAATAGCCATTTATAATTAAGATGCCATTTCCCTGCTCACACTGACTCTGAGTGCCTATCACATAGTGACTTTAGTTTGGAGACCCTCATAGTCTAGATCCTTCTCTCAACTATATAATCCTATCTTCTACAATCCCATAAAAATCCTAAGTAATAGCAATTATTGTATTCATTTGTTTGACAAGAAAAGTATTAAACACCTGCAATGAGTTAGACATGATGCATCTTAATCTTTTTGGTGTTGACCTAACACAGAGTCATTCCTATAATAGGCACTTGATGAAGCGTGTGTGTGTGTGTGTGTGTGTGTGTGTGTGTATGGCTGGTGTGGGACATGCTATGTAGACCAGGCTAGCCATAAACTTTGAACTTACAGAGATCCACCTGCCTCTTGAGTGTTGGGATTAAGGATACACAGTGTCCCTGGCTTGGTGAATTATTAAATATGAGCATTCTATTAATTGATCTCTATGATGCTGCTAAGGGACACTGTGATGGTTTGTATATGCCCTACCCAGGGAGTGGCACTATTAGAAGGTGTGGCCCTGTTGGAATAGGTGTGTCACTGTGGGTGTGAGCTATAAGACCCTCATCCTAGCTTCCTGGAAGTCAATATTCTGCTAGCAGCCTGCAGATGAAGATGTAGAACTCTCAGCTCCTCCTAGACCATGCCTCCCTGGTTGCTGTCATGTTCCCACCTTGTTGATAATAGACTGAACCTCTGAATCTGTAAGCCAGCCCCAATTAAATGTTCTTCTAAGAGTTGCCTTGGTCATGGTGTCTGTTCACAGCAGTAAAACCCTAAGATAGACACTAAGTAGAGGGAAGTACAAGGGTGATTGCTATGTTCTAGTGAGGGCTTGCCTTACGTCCATCTCCTTGCCTCCTTAGAACAATTTCACAATTTCTCATTTTAAAGATCATGAAAAGACCAGGCATGGTGGCTTGTGCCTTTAATTTCAGCACTTGGGAGACAGAAGCAGATGAATATCTGTAAGTTCAAGGCCAGCCTGGTCTATATAGTGAGTCCCAGGACAGCCAGGGCTATGTAAAGAGACTCTGTCTCCAAAACAAAACAAAACAAATCCAGAAATCGGGAAAAAAGATTAGGAAGATAAAACTACTTGCTTATGTCAAGCAGAGGGAGGCTGAACTTACACATGAGTTTATGTGTCCGATCTGTGTTAATGTTTCAGATAAAAGCAGAAAGGAAGAACGGTTTACCCTCCGGAAGAACTCATTGTGAACCAGCCTCAGCAGTCCGACAGAGATCTCAGTCCCCTTTGCCAGCAGTCCAAGGTGGCACCTCACCACCTGACATCCAGTGTTACTTCCATTCTACCAGAACAGAGGCAAATCAGGACTCTAGAATGGGAAGATCCCCCTCCCATTGCCACGTCCCACCCACCTGTCACCAGACAGCAATCTCTACTAGCATTCCTGTCCCAGACACCTTCCTGTGACTCCTACCAGTCTGCTTGTGTGCTGAAGATCCTCTGGATGCACAGGGAATCCTGGGGGCTCAGTCAGGTTCTGCACTGCGCAGCTTGCCTAGAGAAAGATCCAACTTGAAAGACCTTCTTAGACAGGCCACGCCTATAACCCTTCTAATGCAGAATCCCTTTCCCTCCTCCCAAGTCACATGTAAGAGTGGTCCCAGGGAGAGGAGCCCAGAGAGCAGTGAGCCAACAAACGGGAGCCCACTAGTTCAAGATGGCAGGTTCCACATGCTCTGGCCCAGACTCACATTGCCAGAGATGACTTGAGATAGTGACAGGAAGTAGTTACCCCCATGGGCTACAGCTGGAAGGAAGGCAGAGATGACAAGACCACTGACCACATGGCAACCAAGGTTCTGAACCTGGGAGAAGAATTTAAATCAGAAAGAGGCAAGAGACAGGACCTGCTTCATTTGCTCCTTCAGCCACTCGAGTTCATGAGAGGCTCTTCTCAGTCTTCACACACTCCACCCCTAGGACGCCAAGACTGCTACAGCTTCTCACCCTAAGAGTGGTTTTGAATTCAGGGCCAGGACCCACTGGGAGAGTTCTGTAAGGGTGAACCTCATACCGATGCAGCGTGGACTCACTGTGTAGGTACCAAGCCAGGAGGTGTAAGGTCACAGCCATGACACAGACGCAGAACATATGATCAGCATACAGACATGGATTCAGGGAAGGTAGGGTCAGCACATGGATAATGAGATAGGAGGCAATAAGAAAGAAATTAAATATAACACAGGTTTGATTTAAAAATAAAAGTATTTAGCCATAACCCCATGTTTGTTTATCCCAGTTCTAATGATCAGGACCTGACAAGATGCTTAAGAGAAAGGATGACTATGAGTGGGAGTGAGGACCAAAAGACTCAAGGATTTAGTGTGCTTTAGTGTTCCCAGGAACACTAAAGCACAAGGAAGGACAGGAAGAAAACTCAACAGAGGTCAATCGGGGTCAATCGGCCCCAGCCAGGAGCCCAGCCATACCTAGAGAACATGAGGTGAGGCTCATATCGGATGTAGGCAGAGGTCTGAGCTGTATTATCTCGAAGGGTCTCATTCCTCTCCAGGCTACTGCTGCAGGGCCAGAGAGAAAGTTTCACATCCCAGTCCCTCCTCAGGGACCCCGTTTGCTACTAGAGGAATCAGAGTTGTTTCTTCTAGCCACCCACTTCTCTGACTTTCAGTGTTCTGAAGGGGGTGGGTGAGGGCTTGGGGGAAGCCTTTGTTCTCACCTCCTGGCAGTCAACCTCACAAAGACCTGGCTCAGGAGGAAGGTGCAGCTAAATTCAAACTCCAACAGGAAGGTCACCTGAGAGCAAGAGACATGGAGGAACAAGAGCCCGTGTCTCTCTCCTTCCCAGAACTTCCACGCCCTGTGGATCCAGAGCTAGCTTTACTCACCTTGGCCCCAGCCTGGAAGACTGGATGTCCCACGATGCAGAGCCGGGCATGGGGGGAAGGGACTGTGCACTCCACCTTCACTGATTTGGCCCTCTGAAGGCAGAGGGAGGGAGGTGAGAGTCAGAGCTGGGGCTGGAGCCACCCTCCCTCCCGCCCGGGCACTCCCTGCCCACACTCTCTACAGTGGAGCCTTTCTCCACAGCACCCATAGCTGATGTCCTGGTCTCCCTCCTCCTCTCTTCCTTCGCCCCAGTCCTCTCCTCCACAGTACCTGAGGAGTAAGACTGGCCAGGTGGAGGTTTCTGGAGAAGCTGAGACTCAGACTAGTGTTGTAGGCATTCTCCTTCTTGTTCTCCAAGGTCACCGACACCAGCACTTTCTGTCGGCCACCTTGAACCACAAATGGGGACTTCCTAAGAGTGGGAGACAAAGCAAAGACTAAGAGGCAAAAGAGAATCAAGTCTCATTTCGGCACACACTTTTAATCCCAGCACTTGGAAGGCAGGTGAATTTCTGTAAGGTCGAGGCCAGATTGGTCTAAATAGCAAGCTCCAGGCCAGCCAGGGCTACATAGGGATAACCTGCTCTCCACCCTCTCCAGCTCCCTTGAGTCCCTTCTGGCTTGCCTAGCTCTTCCCCATCTAACCTGGAGCCTCTGATGTCCATGTCAGCTTGAAGCACCAGGTCTGTGATACATTCATTGTCAGGGCCACAGTCCTTTGAGAAGGGGATCTAGAAGAGAGTTAGGGGTCTGAGAGGAAGGAAAAGAAGAAGGATTGGAATGTTTTGATCATCGGAGCCTGAATCAGATGTCACCATTTGTATGTGAGCTCCCCCTGCTCTTCAATTCACTAGGAGGGCAGCACTGAGACCCCGATGGAGCAGGCATAGCACTGCTAACCAGCTTTCGTATAGACATAGAGGATCCCTCAGCCAGCACAGGCCCTGGCTTCGTGGTGTTGTCCAAATCAAAAGTCACAGTCAAGGCCACTGGCCGGAGGTAATCTGACGTATCCTGAGGGAAACAGAGTGAAGGGCAGGTTGTGGGGAACCAGGATTGGAGGAGAAGCCAGACCTCTGCAGAATAGGTTGTGGTCGTCTATGTCCTGCACACTGTCCCAAGGTTTTCACAGTAATTCAAATACAACTCCTGTGAAATAGTTTATCAGTATATATCATCCCATTTTAGCAAGGACACTAAGATGTAGTGGCTAAGCGACTTGGCAGAGTCCATGGTGACAAGTTATAGAGCCAGGTTTCCACTCCATATCACCCTGACTCCCAAATCTGAATGGTCTCAATCTCTCTGTTTCCATTTTATCACTGTTCTGGTTGGAACAACACAAAGCGGTTCCTACCCCATCCTCACCAGTGCATGGAAATGCAGCTGTTCACAAGTGACATTCCCAACACTGAGCTGGAGCTGCCGAGAGGACAGCCGCTGGCCATAGCCATCGAATGCTGCTCGTGCCCCAGCGGTCCACTCATCCAGTGATGCTGAGAACCGTATGTCTGAATGGGAGAGGCAAACATGAGAGTGGAGGCAGAGGCAGACACCAAGACCGGCCAGGGCTTGGGGGTTGCCTTGGATACATTGTAACCACTCACAGAATCTGCGATCCCAACGCCCAGGAGTTTGAGATAGCACTTGGAAGCAAAGGGCTGCAGTCAGACAGGCTGCTTCCTGGCCTCGTCGCTTACAGTCCTTCTGAACCACACTGATGTGCGGAGGTATCACATCCAGGGTTGGAATCAGGTGGATGATGGGCTGAGAGCTGGGAACAGGGTGGAAAAGAAATTCGAAAAGAGGCAGGTTAAGTTCCCCCAAAAGTACAGCCCTAGCCTGGGGATGGAGTGCAGCGGTCGAGCTCTGGAGGACCTGAGCTTCAGAGCCAGAGAGAAAGGAAAAGATAAGGGTGGCAACCTTGGTACTTACTTTTGTATGATAAGTAAGTAAGTAAGCAAATAGGTCTAAATGTGTCACTCTTCCCAGAAGCCTTGACAGGAATCACATCAATACATTCAATTCAATACACACTGATGTCAGACTGGAGACCACTCAGCAGTAAGACCACTGGCTCCTCCAGACGCTTCATTCCCAAACTCACGGCCAGCTACAAAACTCCAGTTCTGAGGGATCTGACACTTTCTTCTGGTCTCCCCAGGCACTGCACACACACACACACACACACACACACACGAGAGAGAGAGAGAGAGAGAGAGAGAGAGAGAGAGAGAGAGAGAGAG
>NW_021620675.1:898253-943343 GCF_004785775.1 Grammomys surdaster
GAGAGAGAGAGAGAGAGAGAGAGAGAGAGAGAGAGAGAGAGAGAGAGCGCATAGATATACATACAGGCAAAATGCCTATACACATAAAATAAAAATAAGTAAGCACTATCAAAAACTTTATGTGGACTATCTCGTTTGATATTTACAATAAGCCAGTAAGGTAGTGGCAATTACTTTCACTCTAAGAACTAGGATTTAGGCATCAGATTAGCTGACCAAGAAACCTAAATCTGTGACCTTCGTTCTTACAAGCTGTGCCATGCTGCCCACTGCTTCCTAAGCTGGACTCCTCACCTGAACAGAATGGCTGCCCCATGGGCACCCACAGCCACATCCACGAGCTCATCTCCATCCAGATCTAACCGGCCATCTACACTTCGGCCAAAGTATCTGAGGGCCTGAGGCATGGAGACAGCAGCAATCCTCTGAGGAGAAGAGAAAGGAGACTGAGGACGGACTTACAACAGCTTTCCTTTCCTCCTGTCAGATTCTTTCTAACTTTCCCATCCGTCAAGAGAATAAGAAAGTTTTGCCTGTCTCAGGAATCCCTCATTCACTCTCTCATTTTTCAATCAATGAATCCAGGTACTTGTTTGGTATGAGTCTTAAGCCCAGTGGATAATAAACAGTCTAAGAACATAATACCCTTCCTCTCCCCTGCTCTCCTCCCCTCCCTTCCCCCTCCCCCCACCACAATGTTCCATTTTCAGTTGTTCCTTTATATGTTGTTTTTGAGACCGCATCTCACTGTGTAGTCTGGGCTAGCCTGGAACTCACTATGTAGACCAGGTTGGCCTTGAACTCACAGAGATCCATCTTCTGGGAGTGAAAGGCCTGTGCCACACCATACTGTTTCTTATCCCAGCACTGCTGACCTGGGTAGGATGTGGCCTGATTCCAGTCTGGGTTCCGTGATACAGGTACAGTGCTCCCTGGTGTCCATCTTCCAGGGGTGCTCCTACTGCTACATCAGTGAAACCATCATGGTTCAGATCAGGAAGAGCAGCCATGGCAAAGCCAAACCGAGAATCCTGGGAGCGGTCTGGCTGAAGGGTTCCTTGGAGCATCAGCAAATTTTGCTTGTAATGAAGAAGAGATAAAAGGCATTGCTTATCTGGTGACCTTTGCCCCTCGGCGCACTCTCAAATATGTGTGTGTTCCTTTTCCCTTCTTCTCACCATCACCCACACACATCTTATGGGGTCCCACTGATTCTTACCTGGCCCACCACATATACATAAACACGTCCAGTCTCCTTGTTCTGGGGACCCAGGAACATGGGAGCCGCCACAAGTAAGATATTAGTTATTCCGTCCCTGTCTGTATCCAATGGGCAGAGCTCGCTGCCAAAGTAGGAGCCAATCTGGGGATGACGGATGGTGAGGATCCAAGAGCGAAGGGAAGGAAGGTGATTGTGAACAGCTGGACTCAACAGGAAGCACTTACCAAGCTAGCTCGTCCTTACATCCCTGACAGACTGCCTACCCAGAATTCAGCAAGGGCTCTCCAGCCTTGCCCTTTCCTTTCTCGACTTCTTGAAGTCCGGGTGGGGGGACTGGGGGGTGTCCAAGGGTCCCACCCTCTCTTGATGTCGTACCTGATCCCCCTGGAGGCTCTGGGCGACCCTCACAACCCCATCTTTCTTTAGCTGGAAAGCGATAACTTTTCCTCGATGTCTAAACCTCGGTGCCCCCGAGAGAAAGAGACGGCGTCCACCAGGCAGAAGCATGGAAGAAACAGAGTAACCTAAAGTGAGGAGGCAGTGATGGAAAAGGAACAAGATGAGGTCAGAGAGGAGGGTTTGCTGAAGGCATAAGGCGAGGTCTTAAGAGATTTATGGGAGCTGAGTGACAAACTGTGGGAGTTAAGAGGGAGTGCCTCATACCCCCTTAGTGGGTCTCCCTGACTCTCCCAATTCCCTGCGCTTCTCTGTGACTCACCCAGGTAGGCCGCGTGGTTCTGCAATGCAGGGGGAAACTCATCTTCCAGGGCAGTTGGTGGCGGGAAAAGGCGGCGACCTTCTTCAAGCCATAGCACAGAGCCCCCCCAGTCATAGGCCCCCACCATCCCAAAGAGAATCCCATCCTGAAGGGTAGAACCAAATGAGGGCACTGAGAAGACAGCAGGAAGTTGGAGGAAAAAGAACTTTTTCCTGGTGAGATGCTCACTTACAGGTCGAAAAGGCATAGAAGGTCAGGATGTGGGCTAGTTAAAGGAGAAATCTGGAAGGGCCTTGGGGTTGAAGTTATCTAAGTTAGGAGAAGAGAAGGATTATGAAGAGATGGAGGGGCTAGGGGACGTTGCAGAGGGTCAGGGTCTGTCCAACCTGTAGCCGGTGGATGGAGAAGCCAATCTCAGACATTTCTAGCCCAAAAGAGCTTTCATTTTCTCCACGGGACCCTTGGACATGAGAAAATCGCAAGGCGCTATCAGGGGAGCTCGCTCTACTGAACTCACTCTAGAAGGCCCCCAACCCAGTCTTCCATTTCGCCAGGATACTCATTACCTTCAAGACCAAAAATCCGGTCTCCCAGTGCATCCACAATGTCCGTCAGCGCAGCCTCATCCGTGACATTGAAGAAGAATCGCTCATCTGGGTCACTAGCGATAGCTCTGATCTCTCGAAGAAAAGAGCTGGGGTCTCTCTGTCGCCGAAGATAGTGACCAAGGACCTGAGTTCAAGATGTGGTCCATTAGTTGTGTGAAGTGAGCTGATACAGAACATAGACAACTAAATAAAGCCAAGGGAGGGGGAGAACGACTGAAGTCCAGGCAGTGGTTAATACTATTGTCTCTACTTTCACATCCTGAAAGGCTTTCGTCCTCAGTCTTTCTAAATCCAGAGTCAATTCTTGGTCTGGGAAGATGACTCAGTGGTTAAAGTGCTTGCTATGCAAGCCTGACAACCTGAGTTTAGATCCCCCAGACTCACACAAAATGCTAGCCACAGTAACACAGGCTTATCTGGAATTCCAGCATGTCTCAAACCAAGAGACAGGAGGCTGAGACAGAAGACCCGCCCAAGATGTGTGGGTCAGCTAGTCCGGCTTATTGTATGCAGCAGTGAACAAGATAGCTAGTCTTGAACAAGATGGAAGGTGAGGCCCAACATCTGAGGTTGTTCTCTGACCCACATATACACACCATGATATGTGCACATATGCATGTGCTCACACGAGTGTGTGTGCACCCACACACACCCCTCACACACCCCCACACACATCATACAAACACATACACGATACAACACAAAACAAAACAACTGGACTTGATCAAGTCTCACCGCAATCCCGTAACGTGTCACTCTTCCAGCCTCACAGGCCTTTAGTGCTGCTGGAAGCTCTTCTCCATCATGGGACTCTCCATCAGTGACAACTACCAACAGCCTAGCAGCCTCTGGTCTGCCCCCCCGGGACTGACTGAACCCTTCTGTGCTAAGAAGAGAGATAAAAGAATGATATATGGTCGTGTGTATGTGTGTACATGTGAGCACGTGCATGCACACACATGCACATACACACACACACAGGCACACACATATGTGCGTGCACATAGTATATTTAACACAGTTCGCTGAGGTCAGATGTCCTTTACACCATTCCTCAACAGTGTCTAGCATGCAAATTGGCACAGAGTCACAACTTGACTGTTTGGATGGCAGGAAACATCTAGAATAATCTGTCACCAGTGTAAATATGTACAAGCTTTATTCATTCATAGATTTATTCAGCAAATATTGCACTTGGGTTGACAAGATCAAGGAAATGGAGAACAGAGACTAGTCAGGTCATGTAGTCTCCCCAGAGGTTTAGGGTCATGTTTGACAAGAAGGCTAGGGCATGAGTGGTTGAGAAGCTAGGAATCAGAATTGACCCCGGAGTAGAAGATAAGAGATGGAATCTTATATGCAGAAACCAAACAGACAAGAAGAGATACACCCACAGACCCTGCAAAGTGCAAATACAGTAAGAGAGAGTACAGTGACAGCAACCTAGGCTTCCTCCATGAACTTCTGACATGCAGATAAAGATAAGCATCCAGAGCATCTCGTGATGCACGCACTGCACCCCAGACCCTCTCCATCCCCTGCTGATCCTTCCTCCTCCCACACAGGACCCCTCACCATGCCTCACCATGCCATCATTATTGCTTGGGCGGTTCTCGTTTCTCGCCCCTCCCTCCGACTGAGGTTCCTGGCTGCCCTCACAACTTCCTCCTTTGTTCGGAAGTCTCCTAGGGACCACTCGTGCACAGGGGTCTCCCCGTACTGTACCAGTCCTACCTGAGAATGATAGACCATGTACCCACATGGGATGTGTGTAGAGGATGGAGAAGATGGAGCACAAAGGATGAAGGGGAAGTGAATGTCTAACAGGTCTGTCCAACTTTCAACCTGTGGGCTCCAAGCAACTACACACAGCAAAGGAAAGCCACGAGTGTGGCCCCCACACAATCATAAACTTACTTCAAACATTATGATATTTTTGTTACTTTTCAGTAACTTAATTACACAGTTCTCGAGCATGAGTTCCGTAGAAGACAATGTCCCGGGGTGATGTTAAGAGGTTGGACATGGCCACTTAGACCAAAGGGACCATAAGTGTTTACCTCTTTCCCTCCAATCCCATCCACATATCTTTCTCTTACCTGTATCTGCTCTGGATCGATAAACAGTCTTCCTACCAGTCTCCGAAGGAAAGTCTGAACTTCTGACCAGGGATAGATACTATTGGAGCCATCCAAAACAATGACGACATCCATGTATGTAGGACAGCCTAGAAGGGGGCACATAGTGACGAGAAACAAAGACATGGAAGGATTCAGGGTGGAGTCAACAAGGGAAAATGTTGCAGGAGAACGCTACAATATAAGCATTTACTAGAGATTTCTCTCTTACTTACAAGGAAAGCACTATGCCAGGTCCTCAGGGTAGAAATGAATGAAAGAAGAGACGGTCAAATGTAAAGAATGAAATATGCACTAGCAAGAGACCTACCACTACCCTGTGCTACAGAAGACCGAGAGAGCTTCACTTTTGTCTGTGTTTGTGGGGGAGGGGCAATATTTGAACCAAGGCCTCTACTCATGCCCTCCCTACCAATGTGCCGTGGAGGGGGGTGTCCAGCAAAGGCCAAGCATGACAGTACATGTCTATTAGCCCAGTACTTGAGAAGCTGAGGCAAGCAAATTCCAAGTTCAAGGGCAGCCTGGGCTACATCAGACTATCTCCCAAAAGGCAGCAGATAAGAAAGTATATGAAAGGCATGAGGTGAGAACCCAACAACAGAGAGCTTGCTCAGCATTCATAAGACCCACAAAAATAAGATATCAAAGACTCTGAGAAAATGCACTGGGGTAGACAACATCGCAAACAAAGGGAAATCGAGGTCCAAAAATAAATGGCACACAGAACAGCAATAATGGAAAGGTGATGGATGAGGGACAGGCAGTACACAGGATACACCAGTTTTTAAGGTGGTAAAACCAGATCCTGGTGTCTTGAGGCTCTCCTAAGGAGTCTGAGGTCTAGTCTGTTAGTAAACAGGAGTCTCTTCTCCATGCACACATGGGAATGGTGAGGATAGCCGTGCAGACCAAGTTTTTTGTCCTGTTTTTCCCACCCAGCATCCCCATCTGGGAACTGAGCTTGTGAGCCCTCCCACTGGCTCACGTTGGGCGGTGGGTGCCAGGCTTCCCTGGGGCCGGAATGAAGCGTCCACACGGGCACATATTCCAGAACTGAAGACAGAGCTGCCACAGGCACGAGACCAGAGAGGGGCACAGGCCTGAGTGGACAGGGGAAATAGTTATTCCCAGGCTTGAGAGGAGCCTCTCAGGACAAACCCCTAGTTAAAAAAGAGATGGAGACCACTCCATAGGGTACCCTGTCTTGCTCTCTAGAGTTTCGAATTCCTTGTCTTTTCTATACAGACGATTTTCCCTTACCACAATGCTCTTTTTGTTGTTGTTTGGTTAGTTTTGGTTTTGGTTTTTTCGAATCAGGGTTTGGCTGCATAGCCTTGCCTGTCCTGGAACTCACTCTGTAGATCAGGCCTGCCTCTGGCTACAGAGCTGTGGCATTAAAGGAACATGCCACCACTGCCCAGATACCAGAATGTTCTCTTCTCTGCTGTGAACTTTCTGAAGAGGCCCTTCTTTTAGCTCACCATGAATCCCCCATCAGCATCTGTCTCTAGTAGAGACATCCCCAGGTGCATGTTGACAGCAGGCTGAGAGGAATTTCCCAGTTGATAGTCACCTGGTAGGAGGAAGGGTAGAAGAGAAAGAAGTCATGGGGTCATAGTTCGTGCTTTAGTTTAGGGCCATTTGGGAAGAAAATGAAAAGGAATCCATTGAAGACAAGGTCTAAGTTATGGGGGCAAAGAAGCCGATGTCCAAGGAATCAGAGTTACTAGATGTCAAAATCAGGGATTAGTAGGGAAAAGTCAGGCTTCTTCTTACCCAGGTGGCCTTTGGTACATGGAGCACTGTGGAATCCCCCTATAGAGCAACGATAAACATCCCCCCTCCGGTCACCTGAAGGCCCATCCCAGGGGGCGCCCACCAGCATCCTGGAAGGAGAATATGGATATACAGATCTGGTGAGCATGGTCCTTAGTATAGGGGAGAGGGAGAGTGCATGGGATGGCATGGAGCCCGAGGCACTTTCAAAGGCCAGCTTGGACCGGTCTACCTTGCCTCCCCTTTATCAGTGAGTGCACAGTCTCAATCCCATGCCCCTGTTTTCCCTCTCACCATCGCTGTCCACCCCCAACATGCTGTAAGACACTGTATCCAAATTCGGCCTCTGGTGGCCCTGTGAAGAGGCGTGGGTGACGCTCATCCAGATTAAAGGGGGAGCAGAGACCTGAGGGGTGAGGATTATAGTTAGCATCCACCAATCAGTTAATGAAGGACTGGAGAGGGATAAGAGACAAGACAGGAGGGAGTGTCCATCTCAGTGTGTCTGCCTGATTACTTATAAGCTCTCCTGGTCTGTGTCAATGTCATGTAGTCAGAGCCCCAGGTGGGATGATTGGATGATTCTCTTCCTGCCGGGGGAATGGAGGGATGGGGGGGGGTGTCCTAAGGCCCTCTGCCACAATGAAGCACAGCTGTATTTCCATTCTCGTTCCTGAAATCTCATTCACAGACACATCTGGAAAGGTCAAATTACTCTTTCCACATCCCTCCTCCTACACATTCTCCTCTCTAAGCCGTAAGAGTCAAAAGTGGGAGAGGGCTTTTCTGAAGATGCAGAATCACCACCCTTTCCAAATTCTTCCCAACCAAGGGCCATGGGGAGAAGGAGAGGGCAAGGAGCTCCCCGCCTGGGTGTCTCCTCTTGTTTCTTCTCAACACTCTCACACTTGCATTTTCTCCAAGGTCGAGGGCGCTGGCTCCTTCCAGCCCTGCCAACCTCAGTGCTAATTAAGTGGGTGGAACCACTGGCCTACCCACACACGGTTTGCCATCTATCCCTGTCAAGGGTCTTACCGCCCTCAAGATTCCCCCCACAATCTGTTCCACATCTCATCCACCTTACAAACCACCCTTGCCTTCTCTCATAGTTCCTCAAACTTCAGCCCACTCTAGGGGTCCCCAGCTGTGTCCTGCTGATTTCTTTCTCCTGACCCCAATTCCCATAAAATCAGAGCTGTTATTTTAGGAAACAAAGATTATAGGGCACTAGTAGGGAAAAATTCCAAGCCTCTTGTCCCTCCCATGATTCTCTTCCCTACTGTCTTGCTCTTTGCATCCAAGCAACCCTCCATCCCCCAATATCTAACTCCAACTCACACTGCGCTCACTTTCAGAAAGGTATTTTATATGTGAGCCTTTTTTCATCCAGGAAATTGGCAGGGCTAAGAGACCAGGAACTGTAGCTCAGTCATTAGGCGAACCCAGAGTTCTGACCACATAGTAAGGCAATTATGCCTCAGGCACCAAGGAGTACCAATGGCAGGAAGAAGCGGGCATTGGACCAGCCGAATGGAAGATGAGGGCCATGTTTCTTTTCTGTATCCTCATGTCTATGGAGTTTAGGACAAAGGTTTTAGATAATTAGGTACAAAGGTTTAGATAATTAGGTACAAGCCAGAGGAAGTTTTAGCCCCTGCCATTTGGGTGTCTAAGAATGTGAGTGCACACATGAAATATAGCATCAGTATTAACCTCTGACCCCAGCTCCCAAAGAATTTTAGCCATAATGGTTCCAATTCTAAACAATCCACATATCTCCCATTCCCACCAGAAACCAAGTTCACTTCCCTCACCTGTCAGCAACGCCAGGGGCAAGAACAGGTGAGGGATGGAGAGGGGCTCCATGGCTGCTTGTCCGGTCCTGTCAGAGAAGCTCTGAGTCGCTCTGTCCCTTTCCTTTGAGTCCCTCTGTCCCTCTCCTTGGCTGTTTTCGTTACTTTCCCTCCTATCCTGCCCCCTCCCACTGGCAGCTAAAAATAAAGTTGGACGGAATGGGAGTGGTGGTGAAGGGAGCTGTGGGGAGCCCCAGACAGGAGCACAGAGCAGCCTTAGTCCAGTTCTCTACCTTGGTGCTGCCCCCTGGAGGCCTCAGCTAGTATTCAAAGAGAACACAAATGTTGACCCTTTCTGAGGCTACTTTTACACGTGGTTTATTTGTTCCAATGATTTCCTCCAGTTTAGAACAGAAAGTAGGATTTAGAGACAATATTTTTTTTGCCTTATTAATCTTAACATGGGATATGCAAAATAGTAGCTGACAGCAGCATTTTCCTGCCTACTGTGTGAAGGGCAGCCCTACTGTGCGACCTTGCCAGTCCACTGAGTTCTGGTCATGTCTTTGCCTGTAAACAGGTGTGCTTTGTGGTGTCAAGACAATTACTTCGGTTTAGAACCTCTCACTCCTAACTTGAGGCTGTGAACATCTTAGTGGATAGTTTATGGTGTGTCTACACCTTCCCCCAACACTTAAGTTTTCAGTGAAAACCTGTGGGTAACCATGTTAGCTGCTAATGCCGAGGAAAGCCATCCACAGTCACAGTCACAGGAGCCGAGTCTTTTTTGTTGTTGTTGTTTTTTGTTTTGTTTTGTTTTTTGTTTTTTTTTCAAGACAGGGTTTCTCTGTGTAGCTCTGGCTGTCCTGGAACTCACTCTGTAGACCAGGCTGGCCTCGAACTCAGAAATCCGCCTGCCTCTGCTTCCCAAGTGCTGGGATTAAAGGCGTGTGCCACCACTGCCCGGCTAGGACCAGAGCCTGAGAGACCAGATGAGCAGCTGGAGAGAGTGACACTCACCCGCTTGCCTGGCCACTCATAAGCCTAAGGCAGGAGAGCTCCGAGTTTCAGGCCACTCTAGGTAACACGGTGACCACCCTCCCTCCATCTTGAATTGAATGAAAAAGTCAGTGAGTAAACTGATCTTTAATTTTTTGGCCTGGAAGGCTTGCTTGCTCTGTGGGCAAGGACCAGTTATTTACATAGAATCATTGTACAGTATTTACAGCAAGAGGCCAGACACAGCATCAGTCTGGAGAGTTAAAGAAAGGGCCAGAGCCAAGTGGGGAAGGAAACTCTAATATCAAAGTGTACTTAGAAACTGAAAAGTGTGGAGGCCAGAGGAGCGTCTGGGCTAAATCAGGAGGCAGTCTGTTGAGGCAGACTCAGGGAAGAAGCCTCAACAGCCTGCAGAGGTGTGAGGGAAGAGTGTGCTGGGCACGAAACAAAGCCTGGAAAAGGGTGGAGGGTGGGAGAGAGAAAAATATGCTACATAAAAGAATACAATTAGCACTTTACCATCCATAACTTATGCTCCCCCTACCAAAAAGTAATCCCTCCCCCTTTTAAGTATCTGGATAGGAGACTAAGAAAGAGAATTCTGTCTCATGGTAACAAATTCTTAACTAGACTCAAGACAGATAAAGGGAGGAGAGCTAAGAGATTCTGGCACTGGAACTGAAGACCAACCGCAAGGCATGCTGGAGTCTTCCCACTAGCATCGCCTTCCTGACCTGTCTTTGGCAGGTTCTTCCCCTCATCCCTAAGTATCTGGATTTTAACTTCAGTCAAGGAATTGAATTACAGTGAGGCTGGCACATGGGGGACACTTTAAGCTTCCCTCTCACCCATCTTGGTTCCCTCCTTATCTCGTGCCACAGTGTCTGTCAGGGCTTGAGTCGTAGCCAGGGACAGATTAGGGTGAGAATAGACAGAACGGAGGATATGAGGCCACACAGCCCCACAATCCCAGGGCCACAACGCCAAAGGCCTAGTTTGTCTAGTGGGATGAAGAGGTCACAGGCATTTCTGAGCACGTCCAGCAGAAGAGGGGGGTGACCTCGAAGGACACGAGCCAGTAGAAGGATTCGGAGCTGAAACTTCAAAGCCAGTTGTGGCAGACATCCTCCTGGAGTCCCTGGTCCTCCAGGTCCCCCAGTCTCTACTCCTCCTGAGACTCCTACTCCAGAAACCTTCATTCGCCTGTTGTAAGCTGAAGTCTCTTGTTCCATCAATAAGCGAATCTCATAAGCATCACGGCTCAGGTTCATGATGAGGGAAAACAGATAGTACCTGAGATACATTGGGAAGAGATATGAGTTAGAAAAGTCACAAATGTCTATTGAACAACATTTCTCACCTGGGAAGGGATTCCACATTTGAACATCAAAAGTGACTGTTACAATCCACTACTACAGATGTCCTCATTGGGACTGGAGAGATGGCTTAGTGGGTAGAGCCAGTTGCCATCAAGACGGAAGTTCTACAGTTGATCCCTAGAACCCATGTGGAGGCTCAGACTGACTTCCCCAAGTTGTCCTCTGACTTCCACAGACATACTAATGTACTTACATGTACCCACACACCCAATATAAATAAACTAATATATTACATATAAGATAGATAGATAGATAGATAGATAGATAGATAGATCACTTTTTTTTCTTTTTTTGAGACAGGGTTTCTCTGTGTAGCTCTGGCTGTCCTGGAACTCACTCTGTAGACCAGGCTGGCCTCGAACTCAGAAATCCACCTGCCTCTGCCTCCCAAGTGCTGGGATTAAAGGAGTGCGCCACCACCGCCCGGCTCACTCTTCTTATCTAATAATACCAACCCTAGATACCTCAGCTTCATCATCAGCCCCTTAGGGTTACCTTGTATCATTCTTAGGGTTACCTTGTATCATTCTTTAATCATCACTAAAACCGTGTGTGTGTGTGTGTGTGTGTGTGTGTGTGTGTGCACATGTGACTCCACCTGTGCATGTGTGCATGTGTGTGTGAGTGTGTATTCCTGTGTGTAGTTGAAAGTGTGGGCAGGTGCACATGCATGTGTCTGAGAGACCAAAGGACAAGCTCAAGCCCTGTTCTTGGTACTGCCTACCTTGTTTCTGGAGACAGGGTTTCCCATTGGTTTGTTTGCTGTTTGTTGTGATTATTTGTTTTAGTTTTTTTTATTTAACATTTCTTTATTTTATGTGTATAGTTGTTTTGCCTGCATGTATGTCTGTGCACCATGCACATGCAGTGCCTGCAGAAGCCTCAAGAGGGCATCAGATTCCTTTAGAACTGAGAGTTACAGATGGTTCTGCGCTGCCTTGTGGGTGTGCTGGGCTCCTAGTGTTCAAGTTCTGCCAAGTGCAGAAAAGGGGGTCTCCTGCAGCTGCCTTTGGATCAAGATGTAAAACGCTCAGCTTTTCCAGTACTGTGTCTGACTGCAGGTTGCTATGCTTCTTGCCATGATGATAATGGACCAAACCCCTGAAACTGTAAGCCAGCCGCCATTAAATGTTTGCCTTTATGAGAATTGCCTAGGTCATGGTGTCTCTTCACAGCAATAAAACCCTAACTAAGACATCAGGTTTGCTTGTTTTTACTCACTGAGTCATCTTAAACTTTATGTTTCAAAGATCAGGGACCACATTTGTTTGGCTTTTGTTTAATCTCCGGTCCTATAGTGTTTTTAGAAAATCCAAGCACAGTGGGAGTGGCACATGCTCATGGAGTCCCAGCTACTAGAGTGGACAAGACAGGAGGATTGTTCGAACCAGGAATTCTGTAGCAGACTGAGCAACACACCAAGACCCTCTTCTCTTTCATGTGTGGAGGAACGCACATGTATGGGTATGTCTGCATGTGTGTACACATGCATGTGAAGCCCAGAGTTCAACCTGGGGGTCTCTCCTCTGGTGCTATCCACCTTGCTTTTGAGACAGGCTTTCTCACTTGGCCTGGAACTTGCTCAATTTTCTAGGCTGGCTGGCCAGAGAGCCTTAGGAACCCTCCAGTTTAACTCAATATTGCTGGGATTACAGGAATGTGTCAGTATGCCTTGTTTTTGTTTTATAACATGGGTTATGGAAAATCAAACTCAGGTCTTCGTGCTTTTGAAGAACTGTGTTATCTCAGTCCTATGAGACCCCATATCTCAAAAGAAAAAGAAGCTAGACATGGTATCGCATACTTGTGATGCTGTCCTAGAACTGGGGGAGGGGGGTCTAAAGCAAGAGAATCATAAGTTTCAGGCAAGACTGGGCTATGTAGTGAGACCTATCTAAAAATAAAACAAAACAACAAACAACAAAACTACCACACAAGATGACTCAGCAGGGTAAGGGCATCTGTCACCAATGTGATGACCTGAGTTCAATCTTGAGACCTATGTGGTGGAAGGAGAGAACCAACCCTTGCAAACTGTCCTCCATACAGAGTGGTAATGCCACATCCCTCAACTCTGCATGCACGCACGCGTGCACACACACACACACACACAAATAATAATAATAAATAAAAAATTAAAGGGATGTGGAATAAGGGAAGGCAACAAGGGTGGACTGTTTATGATTCAGATATAATTGAAGGAATAATAGCTATCATCTACAATCCAGTCATTTATGTAGCAAACATAACATCTATCTGATACTGTTACTTTTTTATAGTCCAAGATGCAAATGAAGACTGGAAAACAAGTGGTCAATTAAGATAGATATAATTGTCACAGCACAGTGACACAGCACAGTGGCACGCTCCTTTAATCCCAGCACTCTGGAAGCAGAGACAGGTAGATCTCTGTGAGTTCAAGGCCAGCATGTTCTATACAGCGAGTCAATCAGGGTTACAAAGAAGACCTTGCCTCAAAAACAGATAAACATGGCTGGAGGAGAGATGGCTCAGTGGTTAAGAGCATGGGCTGCTCTTTCAGAGGTCCTGAGTTCAATTCCCAGCAACCACACGGTGGCTCACAACTGTCTGTAACGAGATCTGATGTCCTCTTCTGGTGTGTCTGAAGTAAGCTACAGTGTATTCATATACATAAAATAAAAGAGGTAAACAAATAATATGCAGTCAGTCCACCTATGGAGGATTAATTGCAGGATCTTTCCCCCTGCTCACTCATCCAAATTCTACCCAAATCCACAGCTGCTCAAGTCCCTTACGTAGAATGGTATTGCAGCCGGGCGGTGGTGGCGCACGCCTTTAATCCCAGCACTTGGGAGGCAGAAGCAGGCGGATCTCTGAGTTCGAGAGTTCGAGGCTAGCCTGGTCTACAGAGTGAGTTCCAGGACAGCCAGGACTACACACAGAGAAACCCTGTCTCGAAAAAAAAAAAAAAAAAAAAAAAAAAGAATGGTATTGCATCTGTCTATATATACTCCACATAATCCTCTGTATTCACTTCCAGACTGTTTTTATATCTAATACAATATATGTGCAATGTAAAGAAATATTGTATTGTTCAAGGAATAACAACACAAACAATTTTCAAGTTTAATTCAGATGCACTTGTCCCCTCAACATTTCCAGCCCATGGTTGCTTGAATCAACAGATGTGAGAACAATGAGTGTGAAAAGCCATTGTACACTCAAAATGTCCTGAGACACCTCTGTATCACACAGAGCAAGTTAGGGCCATAGAGACGGAAGTGGAGGTGGACCAGGAGGTAGAAGCACTTGCCACATAAATCTAATGGCTTGAGTTTTATTCTCGACCTGAGTTTGGTACCTAGAACTCACAGTAGAGGAGAAAACCAGCAACTAAAAGCTGTTGTCTGACCTACAGATGTGCCTTCTGGCGCCTACAATAACAACTTTTGTTAATGTAAATATATGGGTCTAGAATGATGATTTGGTGGTTAAAAGCACTGGCTGCTCTTCCCTGGGACCTGGGTTTTGATTCCCAGAACCCACATGGCAGCTCACAACTACCCATAACTACAATTCAGATGCCCTTTTTTGGCCTCTGACAGTACCAGGCACAGACATGCAGGCAAAATACCCATATATGTAAAGCAAAATGTTTAATATTACAAGCTACGCAAGCTATGCAGAATGAAGGCTACAAATAGTCTTGCAGGATAAAAAGAAAACCAACCTGAATGAACGCTGTGCCCATTTTTCCTGGTCCACACGGGGAGCTAGTCCAGACTTTCCAGCCCAGAGAACATTGTCACAGGCAAAGTACAAGGCTCGGTTGAGGTGACTAACAGTGATGCAGAATCTCAGAACAACATCTGATAGGTGCACAGCTCTTTTGGCTGACTCTAGGGCGTCTGCTGAGTTCCCCAGGCGTAGCACTTGTGGAGATAAGGGAAAGCAAGGGTTTGAAGTAAAGAGTCCGGGGTGGGGATGGAAAAGAAAATAAAAAAGTGAAAGTAGAGCAAGCAATAATAACATACAGGAAGAAAGAGTAAAAGATAATTTGCTCAGCCAGGCGGTGGTGTCACACACCTTTAATCCCAGCACTTGGGAGGCAGAGGCAGGTGTATTTCTGAGTTCGAGGCCAGCCTGGTCTACAGAGTGGGTTCCAGGACAGCCAGGGCTACACAGAGAAACCCTGTCTCGGAAAACAAAACAAAAACAAAAAAAATTGCTCTTTTTCTTAACTTTAAATCGTAATTTATTATTGTGCCAGTTTAGATTTTACTTGCCTGTTCTCTTACCTCAACTGGAGGTATGCAGGGGAAAGCCTAATGATGGCGAACTGGCAAGAAGGGAGCATACAGGAAGAAGAGGCAACGTGCTACCAGCCCGAGGATGATAAAGAGAAAGGCTTGCTTTACTTACACTTTCGTCCGAGGCTCAGATGACCCTCCAGCTGTCGAATCTGTTTCTGTAACTCAGGACTAGCCCCATGTCTCTGCAAAGCATGGCCGAGAAGGGAACAGGCATACTGGGCGGCCCTGGACGGGAGGACAGGCAGAGTAAGGGACAGGCCTCCCTAATAGTTCTGCAAACAATGTCCTCCATGGGCTGGTGAGGCGGTTAAGAGCACTTGCTCTTGCAAGGGACCCGGGATCTGCTCCCAGCACCCACATGGTGGCTCACAGCTGTCTGTAACTTCAATTCCAGGGGATCCACCACCCTCTTCTGTCCTCTGTAGGCACCAGATACACATGTGGTGCATATACATTCTTGCGGACAAAACACTCAGACAAATAATAAGTAAATTGGTAAACAAAAACCCCCACCAGAGACACTTCCTCCTTTTCATACCAGTATCTTTCCGTTTTTCCTCAAGGCCAGGGGAAGGGAAAGACATGAGAGGAAAATAAAGCCTAGAAGATGGTGGAGAACACTCTTTGGAGTTAAGAGATTAAGAGTTTTGAAAATGATGAGGCCTATTGGGGCCAGTAAGCAGCCCGGGGTCCATCGCAAGCGTCCACACGCGAAATTATACATGAAACACAACAGAGGAAGATCTAGTTGAAGGGCAGATTACTTCTCCGGATAGGTAAAGTAAGAGATTAAGGTCCTTGAACTGAATGGAAACCGAAGGAGAGCCGAGATAGCGCGGCTCCTAGATGACAACTGGTGAGAGGACGCAGAACCGAGAGGATCGCCCCTCATGCCACCACAGCAGTGAGGAAACTGTTGCTCTTTGTGGACACGGTAACCCTAGGCGGCCTCCCCGCTGGCCCATTCATGCCTCAGTTTCCCCATGTTTCCCTTGAGCAGGGAAGAATCATCTCACAACCGGCTGCGGAGTGCGCCTCCCGGGCCGCGCGGGCCCCCGTAGCCACAGCTGACCCTTAGGGACCCCGTAGCGCGCCCGTCGCCTCGCGGGAACCTGCTCTGCCCTCCCGCCCGCGCTCCTCCGTCGGCCGCACCTACACAGCCGCTCCCGGGCTTGGCTCTGAGCACTGAAGCGGACCCAGGCGTCCATGACAGCGGCAGCCCGGGCCCACGGCGCCGCAGCCCGCCTGCTTCCAGCCCCAAGTCACGCCTCCTGGGCGAGCAACGGGGCTTCGCGAGGGACAAACGGCGGCGGGACAGCCAACCAGCCAGAGCCGACCTTGAAGCAGAATTTCAGGACGCGAAGCGAGATCGTGGGTGCATTTCCGGCAGCTCACCCCCTCTTGACAGTCTCCAGCTTTTAAGCACGCCCCCAGAAGCACATTCTGCTTTAAATTCTCAGCAGCAAGGGGTGGGGCCTGCGGGAGCCTGGAGGCGCTGTAGGACGCCGCCAAGGCACACACACCTCCCGCCCCAAACCCCCTCGGGTGCTGAAGAGTCCAGAACAACAGAAGTCTGTTCTAGACTATTTGTCCTAGGGAAAGCGGATGTGATGAGATGCCGCTTGGCAACCTCCTCCCGAATAGAGGATGTAGAGTCTAGGCAGAATTAAGTGAACAAATTCCACAGGCTACCACATCTGCAGGCTCCAGCACACTTTGAGGTCAGCAGTGGTGAAGAGATGCTCACTTTCTCAGAGGCTGCAGTGTCTGAATGGGACTGATCGCTATGCTCAGCATTACTTTGCTGGAGGAAACCTAGCTCTGCTGTAGTGATCTGCACCGCAATAACTCCGCCAACTCCATCGCTTCCCAGCCCCACAACTCTTGACTCATTTAGCTGCTGCCAACTTACAGGTCACTTCTGGGGTTATGCACTAAGACGATACCTGAAATATTAGATACCTTTATCTCTAAAAACTAATTACTATGTGGTTACAGCTTTCCTGAAGCAGTACTCAACCTGCTTTAATCCAGAGCTCAGGTGGAAGGTGTGAACGGAATGTTTGGGGGGAAATGTGGTTTCTTGCTTGTCTTGCTCTAGATGAGGGAGTAAGTTGTCAGGGCTCCAGTCTAGGCTGAACTTGAATTTAGCTACACAGTAGTTGCTTGGGAAGTTACTGCACTGCATGCTTTGCTGCCACTGGCAATGAATCCTAGGGGAGAGAGGCTGCTATCTCTTGCCAAGTTAGGATTTACATGCCAGATGCCTACATTTTGCTGGGTGATGTTGGGGTACATACTTCTAAATCCAATATTTAGGAGGCAGAGGCTGGAGACTGCTGAAAGCTTAAAGCCATCTTATCTAGAATTCCATTCCATTTGGCAGGAGCTACATATTGAGACTGACTTCAGGGGTACTAGCTTGGTGGTTGAGTGCTTACTGCTCTTGCCACGGACTGGGGTTCAATTCTTAGTATGTAAAGGGTTGCTCACAACTGTCTCTAACTCCAGTTCCAGGGAATCTGATGCTCTCTTCTGGCCTCCATGGGCACCAGGTATTATTATTAATTTTATGTATGCATACACTATAGCTGTCTTCAGACACACCAGAAGAGGGTGTTGAATCCCATTACAGATGGTTGTGAGCCACCATGTGGTTGCTGGGAATTGAACTCAGAACCTCTGGAAAAGCAATCAGTGCTCTTAACAGATGAGCCATCTCTCCAGCCCCCAGGCTGACATTCATACACGTAAAATAAAATTTATATATATATATATATATATATATATATATATATATATATACACACACACACACACACACACACACACACACACCCTATTCTCTGTATCTGCATCTTTCCCCTCAGGATGGCTTTGGTTTATTTCCACCTCTTAGTATCCTTCCTGTCCCACCTCCTCTAGGACATTGGTACAGAAAAACCTCCAGGTCAGGGAAAGACATTTTACAGCTCAGGAATCTATGAGGGTAAGCAACCCTAGTTAAGACTCATAGCAATGGATACAAGCCTGAACTGACCATGTCCTGTAACCAAGCAAGATTTCCAGTGTAGGAACGGACACCAACCCAGCCACAAAACCTTCAACCTACAATTTGTCCTGCCTACAGGATGTACTGGAGTAAAGGTGGTGCAGAAATTGTGGGAGTGGCCAACCAATGACTGACTGGTCCAGCTTGAGAGGGATGGGCCCAACAGGCCAGGCAGCAGAGGCTGGATAGCCCAGCAACCTAGGACAGAACCAAACAGGAATGGGGGAGGGGAACACTGAAATGACTCATGACTTTCTGCTGTACTCATAGACTGCCTAGCCCAGTTGTCGTCAGAGAGGCTTCACACAGCAACTGATGAAACAGAGGCACAGACTCACAGCCAAAAATTAGGTGGAGCTTGGAGAATCCCACAGAAGAGGGGACAGAACAACTACAAGAAAATGCACAGGATCAAGTAAGCTGGGCCCAGGGGCTCAGAAACTGAACTGCTCAACAGGGAGCCTGCATGAGACTGCTTCGCACATGCTACAGTTGTGTAGTTTGGTCTTCTTGTGGGACTTCTAACAGTGGAAGCAGTGCTGTCTCTGATTCTGCTGCCTACTTTTGGAACCCTTTCCTCCCACTGTGTTGCCTCATCTAGCCTTAATGAAAGAAGGTGCCTAGTCTTACTTAACCTACCACGACAGTTGATACCCATGGGAGACCTGCCTTCTGAAGAGAAATGGAGGAGTGGATGGGAGGAGGTAGTAGAGGGGAGGGCGAAACTGTGGTTGAGATATTAAAAAAAAAAATTTTAAAAAGGATAAATGGCTCTCTCCAGCCTCCCTCCTCCCCCCAAAAAAGAATGAAGCCAGCTGATGTAGTGACTCTAAGCCTGGTCTTAAGAGCAGGTTTCAGAACAGCCATGGCTAAGAGGAAAAATCCCATCTTAAAGAATAAGTGTGGCTGGACAGTTGGCTCAGTGGTTAAGAACACTTGTTCTTAGAGAGAACCCAGCTTCAATCCCTAGTACTGATATGTTGGTCACAACCATCTGTAACCTCCAGGGGAGGTAAATTCCAGGGGGATCCAACAACCCCTCAAACCTCAGCAGGTACCAGGCATGAAAATGGTACACAAACATGCAAAGGAAAACACCTGTAATTTTCTTTTTTTTAAAAGGTGAAGCACCTGTTAATCTCCACAACCTAGCACTGGAGGGATACTAGTAAGGTAGCTGGGATCCAGGCGAGTGTGAGCTAGTTAGTTTTAAGTCTTTGCCTATAAAGCAGCAGCAACAGCCTGACTATAGTTCCTAGACTTGGGAGGAAGAGGCAGGCAGATCTCTGAGCTCCACACTAGCCTGGAAAAAGAGAAAATGGGGTGGAAGTGGGAGGAGTCTGGACAGATGGCTCAGTGGTTAAGGGTACTGACTGCTCTTCCAGCTCACAACTGCCTGTAACTCCAGTATCTGACACACTCATGGATATACAAGTAAGCAAACACCAATACACATAAACTCAAAGTATATAAATTTAAGAAAACTATTGACATACATTTCTAACACATAAAACTTGAAATTTTTATAGTATAAAGAATGACATTAGCACCAGGCGTGGCCCATGCCTTTAATCCCAGCACTTTGGAAGCAGAGACAGGCAGATTTCTGAGTTCGAGGCCAGCCTGGTCCACATAGTGAGTTCCAGGACAGCCAGGGCTACACAGAGAGACCCTGTCTCGAAAAACCAAAAAAGAATGACATTAAGAATAGCAACAAATTGCTTACTTTTTTAAGCTCAAGTTTCAAAGTCATAGTAGTTAAAAAGAGGGTTTCTATTGTACATGGTTAAGTTCTGTAGGAAAAGGGGAGTTAGAAGGCCACACAATAAATTGAATTTTCCCCACTCCACCTCCTCTCCCCCAGGACAACATCTCTTTTTGTGGTTTTTCGAGACAGGGTTTCTCTTATAGCCTGGGCTGTCCTAGAACTCACTCTATAGACCAGGCTGGCCTCGAACTCAGAAATCTGCCTGCCTCTGCCTCCCAAGTGCTGGGATTAAAGGCGTGCGCCTCCACTGCCCGACTGGACAGTATCTCTTATGACCCAGGCTGACCTCCAACTAGCTATGTAGCTGGGGATGACTTCAACTTATTCTTTAGTCTTCACCTCCCCAGTAAGCACCAGGATCACCAGCAGGAGTATCATACCCATTCTGGTCCTGTTACAGCCCAGGGCTGTGCACATTAGGCAGGCATTCTACCAACCGAATCATATTCCTGATCCCTTATGAGCTATTCTTGTATTTCTCAAAGCACAAGGAACGTCCAGAAATATAAGGAAACGAGACAGAAGAGGATCTTCCCAACTAAGTGCTCATGTCCCATCCGAGCAGCTCACGGACTGCCTCTCTGGCTGACGCAGTTTACCAGCTCTCACAACCTCATGATTGCTCAGCTCACTCCTCCAAACACCCCAGAACAGCTAGAAATCAGAACCAGGCCTATCTTTTCCCAAACTAATACTTATTCAATCTATCTTATCAGAAACCACCAAGGCACCCTAACCCTGCAAATCTAAACTAAAATACATTCTTAACCAATTCAACCCCAAACCCCTAACAATTTACCAAAGGGAAGAGAAGGGCCAATAGCATCTAAAAAATGTTAAGTTTTAATATTTGCCACTATGCACTGAGGAGACAGAGACAGGAGCACCAGTCTGAAGCCAGGGTGGGCCACATAGGGACCTACACAGACAACAGATCAGTTACTACAGACAGACCAGAGAAAATCATTTCAGCTAAAAACTATGATAAAGGGGTACCAATGGCTTTTTTTTTTTTGCTTTTTTCGAGACAGGGTCTCTCTGTGTAGCCCTGGCTGTCCCGGAACTCAGAACTCTCCTGTAGACCAGGTTGGCCTTAAACTCAAGAGATCCACCTGCCTCCCAAGTAATGGGATCAAAGGTGTGCATACTGTTACATAGAACTCAAGCTAACAAACTTCACAGTTCAGCACCATATTCTAAGTAGAGCTGGCTGAGCATCTCAAATCTCCATGTTCTAATTCTAGGGACCACATAAACTGGTATGGTGGCCCATGGGTTAAATCTTAGCACCTGGAAGAGGCAAGAATCACAAGTTCAAGGTCATTCTCGGCAGTACGGTGAGTTCACAGCCAGACTGGGCTGCACAAGACTCTGACAGAGAAGCAAGAGAGACACTGATAACACATCTGTTCACAAGGGCGTGTAAAACTCATTCCTTAATGCCAAAAGAAAAATCTCATTACCCCTGCTCTCATCTTCTAAGAAAAGGAAATGCCGAGCAGTCTCCTTGAGCCTCTCTAGACACTCAGAATGTCACATCAGACAGAAGTATCTTCACGAACACTCAGAATGCCTCACTGTAGTTGTTCTGTGTCCAGAACAGTAAAATAGTTTTAAATGTAGAAAACAAAATGGAACATTTATTTTTTTTTTCTTAAACTCAAAGCAATACCAAGTAGACAGGGTAAGAAATTAAATATAAACACAAGGTCCGCTCTAGCCCTGGTTATCCAAGACAGCATAACCAAATGGACTCATAGAGAGACCACATGGTCAACAGAGGATTTATCAACGACGTCTCCGATCTGGACTCCTGCTTCGTCTTCGGCCTCCTCTAAGGAAAACGAAAACACAGAAGGGAAATCCATCAGAGAGATAATACAGTACCCTTATTTATCTTGCTCATGTCCCCTCTACTAAGATAAATGTGGTCCCGCCCCTTCATCTTACCTCCTCTTGCCCTTTGGTGGACCACGAACAAAACACCAGTCGACACTGATTGGTTGCCCCATCAAGTCTTGACCGTTTAGTCCCTCCATGGCAGCCTGAGCCTCTTTGTATGTTTCATATTCAACTAGAGTATACCCCTAGGGGAACATATAAAAGTATCAGTGAAGTGAAGAAAGTGAAGTAAATCAGTAAAGTGAAAGAAGCAAGAAAAACTACCTTCAAATATCCTGTGCGCCTGTCCAAATTAAGGTGGATATTTTTTATTTCTCCATATTCAGCGAATTTGTCATGGATATCTTCTTCAGTGGCTTCTTCATGGACTCCAGTGACAAAGAGAATCCAACCTTCAACAGCTGTTGGGTAGTGGAAGGTGTTGTATAAACATGTAAGATAAAAAGCCCAGCCGGGCGGTGGTGGCACACGCTTTTAATCCCAGCACTTGGGAGGCAGAGGCAGGCGGATTTCTGAGTTCGAGGCCAGCCTGGTCTACAGAGTAAGTTCCAGGACAGCCAGGGCTACACAGAGAAACCCTGTCTCAAAAAACAAAAACAAAAAAAACAAAAACAAACAAACAAAAAAAAAAAGCCCAGTAATCAGGAGGCAGAGGCAAGCAGATCCGTGAGTTTGAGGCCAACCTGGTCTACAAAAAGAGTTTCAGGACAGCGAGGCTGTTACACAGAGAAGCCCTGTATCAAAAAACAAAAAACAAAACCCAAAACAAAACAAAAAAACCCAAACAAACTAAAAGAGAAAAATTCCAAAAAGAACCACAATAAGCAATTTCCTGAGACTGGTTAAACAACTCTTGACTTTCCATTTAAGTGCCAATCCATCCAGACTCCCCACAGGTCCTATTTACTTACAGCGCTGTGGTCCAGGTTCATCGCCATCCTGCTCCACACTGTCATAATCCTCCCGCATCCGCGCTCGGGACCCCTCTTCTAAAAGAATACATACCAGATCACCGAAAACTGTCCTCCAAATGTGTTCCCATCGCACCCCCAAATTCGCGAACTTCTCCCTATTAGACCACTCTACCCTAGTCCCCACACTCACCGGAGCCAAAACCGCGGCCCTTCCGTTTCTTCGCTTTTTCTTTTAATTTGTGGATGCTTTCTAGAATTCCAGGTGAGAAAATAAGAAGCAACAAAAATACGTCATTAAAAAAAAAACCTGTCTCGTTTCCTAGACTATCTGGAATGATACGACACGGACTCGGGCTTCAGTCCCTTCCCGGTTCCGCCCCTAATTCCTTCCGAAGGGGGAGGAGTCTATCTTTTCGAGACCCAGTTCGTGGGGTCGCATCCCACGAAAATTTCTCCTATTGCACTCTCCTCTCGCACCTTCCCCTCTTCCCGCAGCCGCCTCCACTCTCCTCACCGTCTCCATCCTCATCCATGGCGAAATCCTCGCCCCCCGCCTCGTGAAGATCCAGCACGTCTGCCATCTTGCTTCTCTCGGCGCTCTCTGTGCCGCTAGGAGCTAGGCACCTCGGGAAACTGTCGCAGAGGGAAAACGTCACGAGTCAGGCTGACCAATCAAAGGTTCCCTTCAAGTCCCGCCCTCCGCGCGGTGAAAATTCGCAAATGTAGGCGGCCCGACTTTGAAGAGGAGCTGGAAACCTAGCGTGGCTAAACGCCTTTAATTCCAGCATTCCGGGGCGCGGGTCAGGTACTTTGAGTTTGAGGACGTAGGCTACATAGTTTGTGATTGGTTTTGGGGTTTTGCTTTTTTTTTTTTTTTTGTGACAGGGTCTCTATATATAGCCCTAGCTCGGCTCTAAGTTACAGATCTCCAATTATATTCCCCTTCCACATACTGCTGGGATTAAAAGCGTGTGCTGCCATGTCGGGCACCAAGGCTACAGAGTGAGACCCTGTCTCAAAAAATAAAAAGTAAAATAAAATGGTTTCGAAAGTTCAGTCAAGCCGGGCGGTGGTGGCGCACGCCTTTAATCCCAGCACTTGGGAGGCAGAGGCAGGCGGATTTCTGAGTTCGAGAGTTCGAGGCCAGCCTGGTCTACAGAGTGAGTTCCAGGACAGCCAGAGCTATACAGAGAAACCCTGTCTCAAAAAACAAAAAAAAAAAACAAAAAAAAAAAAACCAAAAAAAAAAAAAAAAAAGAAAGTTCAGTCAAGTTGAGCAGGTTGGAGATCGGGAACGCAGCCGCGTTGGGACGAATTTAAAGGGTAAGTGAAGTCAGTGACTTTCTCTTAAAACCTTCAACTAACAAGAAATCCTTTGATACATATCTACATATATGGATTTATTGAAATGACTGACAGGCTGCAGTCCAGCTAATAGAAGAGTAGCTAGCTGTGTCCAGAAAGGCCAAGAATCTTGTAGTTGCTTAGTCCTACAAGGCTGGATGTCTCAGCTGGTCTAGAATCCTGAGAAAGTAGGCCCCAATGCTGGTGAAGAAATGGACTTATGAGCAAGGCAATGTTCTTATATAGACTTTCAGCATAAGGTATGGCCCATATTAAAGGAATGTCTGCCTGCTTTAAGATTTGGATTAAAGAAAGGTGTGTGTCTTCCTGCCTCGAGATCGGATCAAAGGTGTTCTTCCTACCTAAAGTCTGGACTAGAAGTGGATCCACACACTTCACCAAACAGAAAATCTCACAGGTGTGCCCTCCATTTCTGGATTTGTAGTTCATTCCAGAGATAGTCAAACTGACAACTGAGAATAACCATCATGGGTTCATGGGTGGTTTTTTTTTTTCTGTTTGTTTTGTTTTTAAGACTTGCTTTGGTCATTCGTCTGTTCACAGCAGTAAAACTCTAAGACAGAAGTTGATACCAGGAACTGGGGTATTGCTGTGATATGCTTGACCATGTTTTTGTTTGGAAGAATGTGGATTTGGGGACTTTGGATTTGGAAAGCCATGGAATGTTTTAAGTGGGACTTAATGAGCCATCCATTCTCACCCTTAATGAAACCAGCATCACTGAGGTGAAATCTGGGAAGTGTTTTCTGAGAGCACAAAGAAGCTGTGTTCCAGAGATAACCACGGTTGTGCTGCAGCTGGACTTGGTAATGTGTAAGAGTCACCCAGGTAGTACTGGTTTTGAAGGCATGGAGGGGTCATGAAGAACAGCTGAGGCTTGGAACTGTGAGAGGCCAGGGAAGGCCATTGGTGAAGGTGCAGCCTCAGTCATAGTTTACGGCCCAGGACTGAAGGGGTCATGCAAGGGATTTGAGGCTTGGCACCATGAAAGAGAGTCTATGAGAGGCCATTGGTGAAGCCTAGTTGCACCTGAAGACCCCAGCATATAGTTGGCCTTTTCTTATTCTACTTTGGGCTCACATATAAAACTTTGGGAAATGCTATTACAGGTAAACAAAGCTAAATGATAGTTTAAGCAAGGGAGTAACAGTCATGAAGAGATACCAACAGGAATGAATGCACAGATCAGTTAGGAAGCTCTTGCAGTGGTCTTGTTCAGACGGTGAGAAAGGACTGGATAAAGCAGAAAATAAGGACAAAACAGATTGGAGAGCTCAACAGACAGTGACTACTACTAAATAACTAGGTGCATAATCATTCCATAAGAGCCAGGATGCCAAGGAGGAGCAAGTGTGGAGAAATGGGTTTCATCATGGATATGTGAGTTCAGTGTTTCTGTTATATCTGACGGTGTTGGCCAGTGTGTAGAATGCAGATACAAAAGCCTAAAACAAGTTCAAGTAAAAGAAAGCTATTTGAGAATTAGATGTATTGAGAGTTTAAGTTGCCATAGTAAAAACGAGCTGAAGAAAAAGCCATGGACAAAATCCAGGCTCCTTAACTATTTGGAGAAGAGAGACAGGCTGCCTTCCCACAGCCTGAAAACCTTTTTCAGTGTATGTGTGGGTGCACCAGGGCATGTTAGAGCCCATCTGATATCTGCCTCAGTTATCCTGGGAGGATGTGACACATGTTTGTAATTCCTGATTCTGCCAGCAGAGAAAATGGGTGACTGTAGTAAGACCCTGTCTCAAAAAACCAACAATCAGGCTGTACTATTCAGGGTTCTCTAGAGTCAAAGAACTGATGGGTAGTCTCTATATAGCAAGGGAATTTGTTATGTTGACTTATGGTCTGTTGTCCAACTCCCCAACAATGGTCAGCTGTGAATAGAAGTCTATGGATCTAGTAGTTTCTCAGTCCCACAAGGCAAGCAGGTAAAGAGAGAGTCTTCCTTCTTCCAATGTCCTTTTGAAGGTCCTCAGCAGAAGGTGTGGCACATACCATGCCTGGATCTGGGACTTGCTTTGTCCCAGATGACCTTGAACTTAGAGATCTCCTTGCCTGGTCTCCTGGGATTCATTGGCACTATGCCTGAAGATCAGGATCACAGATGAGCCTTCCAGTTCTGGATTGTAGTTCATTCCAGATATAATCAAGTTGACAACCAGGAATAGCTATTACAGTCCACTCCTTGTCAACTTGACACAAATAATATCTCATGTCCACATGAAACAATAATGAGGTCATGAATACACCTGACATGACCTAACTCTTTCTCGTACAATCGCAAATGCATTTGTAAATTTACAATGGGGCAATGTCTCTTGGAAACATTCTTTTAGTATCTCAACTTATATACCAATTGATGTTAAAGAAATTGGAGGAAAGTACAAATAGCTATATAAATGTGTTAACAAAATAAAACAGAAGCATTTATATTACTTCATAATCCTTGTTTCTGCAACTGGTCACATGGCCTTAGCTGATATTTATAACTACCTTCCTTACTACTCATTCTGTATTTCCTCCACCCTCTGCAAACACCTCAGCAGGTCCAGGCTCTTTTCCTGGAGGAGTGACCCATACCTTCATTCCTGATAGGTCTGCGTCCTTTGTCATCCTGCTTGGATTAGGCTGTTGTAGTTTCACATTGACTTGGTAGTATTAAGAGACGCCCTAAGGGATCTCCTGCACTCCAGACATAATCCTTCCTGCCTCCATTGTGGAGAGGCAATCCAATTTCCCCATGGTAATCTGGATCTATCACCCCTCCTAACACTGTTATTTCTTTCTTAGCCTGTTGGTTTAAGGGCATTAGAAGCTCAAAATGACCAGGAGGAAGTCTGAGCTTACAGTTCAATGGAATGTTTGTTGTGGCTCCTGGCAGGAGCACTCTCCACTCTGGAACCAAAACTTCTAGGCCAGCAGAACCTAGAGATGTGGAGACAGGAAGCAAAAATTTTCCTAGAGGGTCACTAGGAGTAATGGTGAGTGGAACTATTGCCTTTTCCATCCCTTGATTCCTGGACCCATGGATCCTGACTATGTGTGAAACTACCATATATCGGACGCTGATTCAAAGCATATACTGCCTTCTGAAGGACTCTGCCCCAGCCCTCCATGCTGCTGCCACCTAATTGGGACTTTAACTGCATCTTCAAAAGGGCATTCCATCATCTTTCTGTCAGACCAGCTGCTTCAGGATGATAGGGAACATGGAAAGACCAGTGGATTCCATGATTGTTGTCCCACTGCCGCACTTCTCTGGCTGTGAAATGAGTTCCTTGGACAGAAGCAATACTATGTGGAATACCAGGATGATGGATAAGGCATTCTGTAAGTCCACAGATGGTGGTTTTGGCAGAAGCATTGTGTGCAGGAAAGACAAATCCATAACTAGAGTAAGTAGTTATTCCAGTAAGAACAAAACGTCCTTTCCACCGAGGAAGTGGTTCAATGTAGTCAGCCTGCCACCAGGTTGCTGACTGGTCATCTTGAGGAATGGTGCCACATCTGGGGTTCAGTGTTGGTCTCAGCTTTGGCAGATCTGGCATTCAGCAGCAGCTGTAGCCAGGTCAGCCTTGGTGAGTGGAAGTCCGTGTTGTTGAACCCAAGCACAACCCCTATCTCGGCCCACCACGGCCACCTTGTTCATGTGCCCATTGAGTAGTGACAGGGATGGCTGGGGACAGAGGCTGACTGTCCACAGAACGGGTCATCTTAGCCATGTGATTACTGAACTGCTCCTCAGCTGAAGTCTTCTTGGTGGGACACAAATATCTTCACATCCTTTGCCCACTTGGAGAGATCTATCCACATACTTCTTCCCCAGATTCTTTCTCACCAATCTCCAATTGTGATCTTTCCAAGTCCCTGACCATCCAGCCAATTCATTGGCTACAGCCCATGAGTCAGTGAACAATCGCACATCTGGCCATTTCTCCTACCAAACAAATTGTAATACCCTGTGTACTGCCCGAAGTTCTGCCCGCTGTGAAGAACGTCCCTTCACCTGTATCTTTCAGGGTTGTCCCAGGAAGGGGTTGTAATGCTGCAGCTGCCCACTTCTGGGTGGTGCCTGCATAATGTGCAGAGCGGTCAGTGTCCTAGTCTTCTTCAGTCAGCTGATCATAGGGAACACTCCATGAGGCTATAGGTACATGCTTGGCAGCAGATGGCATTGTAACAGAGGTAGAAACCATAGGCATTTGAGCAACTTCTTTATGTAACTTGCTTGTGCCTTCAGGACCTGCTCAGGCCCAAGTGAGTATGCACCACTCCCATGTGGTAATAGATTGCTGCTGTGCAGTCCTGCTTTATGACTTGGAGGGTCCGATAACACCCGGCTCATGATGGGCAGTCCAGGTCACATGGTAACTTGGTTTCAAATGTTCAGTTTCCACTAAGGCCTAATAGCAGGCCAAGAGCTGTTTGTCAAAGGGAGAATAGTTGTCTGCAGATAATGGTAGAGCTTTGCTCCAAAATCCCAAAGGTCTCTTCTGTGGTTCACCGTTAGGAGCCCGCTAAAGGCTCCAAACAGCATCCTGTCTGCCACCAACTCCTCAAGTACCATTGGGTCTGCTGGGTCATATGGTTCAAGTGGTAGAGCAGCCTGCACAGCAGCCTGGACCTGTTGGAGAGCCTTCTCCTGTTCCAGACCCCACACAAAGCAAGCAGCTTTCCGAGTCACTTGGTAAATAGGCCTGAGTAAGGAATGTGCTGTCTCCAGAATCCAGATAGAACCACTAAACTTTGTGCTTCTTTCTTGGTGGGTGGGGCCAAGTGTAATAACTTATCTTTCACCTTAGAAGGAATATCTCTCATGTGTCACACCATTGGACTCCTAAGAACTTCACTGAGGTAGATGGTCCTTGAATTTTAGTTGAATTTATTTCTCATCCTCTGATACATGCATATGTGTTCCCAACGAGTCCAAAGTGGTTGCTACTTCCTGCTCACTTGGTCCAATCAGCACAATGTCATCAATGTATTGCACCAATGTGGTATTTTGTGGAAGAGGCAGATGATCAAGAACCCTTCTAACTAAGTTATAACACAGGGCAGGAGAGTTAACATATCCTTGAGGCAAACTGTAAAGGTATACTGCTGGCCTTGCCAACTGAAAGCAGATTGCTTCCGGTGGTCCTTAGGGTCAGGTACTGAGAAGGCATTTGCTAGATCAATAGCTGCATACCAGGTACCGGGAGATGTGTTAATTTGTTCAAGTAAGGAAACTACATCTGGCACTGCAGCTGAAATTGGAGTTACCACAGGATTCAATTTTTGATAGTCAACTGTCATTCTCCATGATCTATCTGTCTTCTGCACTGGCCAGATAGAAGAGTTAAAGGCAGATGTGGTGGGAACTATCACCTCTGTATCTTTCAAGTCCTTGATGGTGGCAGTAATTTCTGCAATTCCTCCAGGAATACAATACTTGTTTTTGATTCACTATTTTCTTTGGCAGAAGCAACTCCAAAAGCTTCCGTTTACCCTTTCCAACCATAATAGCCCTCACTCCACAGGTCAGGAAACTGATGAGATGAGACTTCTGCCAATTTCTAAATATATCTATCCCAGTTATACATTCTGAAACTGGGGAAATGACCACAGGATGTGTTCAGGAACCCACTAGATCTACTGTGAGTCAGACATCAGCCAAAACTCCATGAATCACCTGACCTCCATAAGCCCCTAATTTAACTGGAGGGCCACAATGTCTCTTGGGATCTCCTGGGATCAGCATCAAGTCAGAACCAGTATCCAATAGACCCCGGAAAGTCTGATTATTTCCTTTCCCCCAGTGTACAGTTACCCTTGTAAAAGGCCGTAGGTCCCTCTGGGAAGAACTGGAGAAAAGCTAACAGCAAAACTTTGAGGTATCTGATCAAGATCCTTCCTCAGGGAAACCTGGCCACCCCTTCATCCAAGGGCTTCTGAGTCTGCAAACTGGCTCAAGTCTGGAAATTGACTGGCCGAGATTGCCTTTTGCCACAATCCAGTGTAGCCTTTCTTTCATTTGAGAATTTTTCTGCTTATACAGATCAAACAGATATGCAGTAGGCTTCCTATTTTATGCCTGGACCAGTACCAAAGGTCGGAATGAGTCATGCCATTATAAATTTCACCTCTCCTGTGCTGACCATTACAGGCTATGTCATTATAAACATTTTGTCTACGTTGACTATTATAACTATGATCACCTTGACTCTGGGTGATTCAATGCTGCCACCTGGCCCCTGTTACCTCTGGGCCCAATTAAGCCCATTGAATTTAATTCATCTAATTGAGCAGCAGCATCTCCAACCCTTGAAGAGGATTAGGTTTTACACAATGTAACCACTCTAGGATTGCAATTTCCATGAGCTTTAAAATCCCTTCATCAACACTAAGCCAAGGGATATCCGGCATCTCCAACTCCTTTTCAGTAGGCCATCTTTTGATAAACGCTTCAGCCAATCATTCAAACAAACTTCTGACACGCCCCCCCTTTTTTTTTAACTGTGGGAGCTTCCATATTAAACCTAGGATCTCCGCTCAGAGCGCTCATGTCAATACACTCAGCCTGATGTAGTTTTATGTTCCTTCCACCATTATCCCACACCCTTAAATCCATTCCCACACACATTCCCCAGACTTCTGCTTGAGTGAATTAGCAAACTCATTAAGCTCCTTAGTAGTGCAGCGCATTTCCTCATGGACCACACTTTCTACCTCTCTAGGAGCCTGCTTTGCCTTGAGTCTGGTTCTAGGTCTAGAAGAAACTATTGGAGGGCCTTGAGAAGCATCAGTATTGTCTTGTCTGGCATTTTCTTCAGAGAAAGTCACTGCTGGTTTATCAGACTCTGAGGAATTAATTTCATCATATGAAAAGGGCATTGTTTCAAGGGGTGGGGCTGAGGGTACTACTTCCTCAGGTGAGGTAAACCCTTGAGAATCTGAAGATTCAAAATTTCTCAGCTTCAATAGAGTCCTCCCACACATCCCCGTCTCAAGATATAGAATCCCATTCTTTGCCAATTGATACCCTTACTTTAACTGCTGACACCCTCTGAGCTGAGACTTGAATTTTCCCTGTAATTCAGCCAACCTTATAATGAGGGTTTCAGTTGATTGTCTGCAGCTTGAGCCCTCTGGCTGCTGCAGAGAAGATTCTCTCAAGGACACACTTAGAGACCTTTAGATTGTTTACTTGATCTGGAGTCGTTCGGTTTTATCATACAGCTCATTCTTTTCCTTCATCAGTTTGTCCAGAGATACTAAGAGCAACAAGCCAGCAAAACCATTTTCTGATTTTCCCCCCAACTTGTAGAAAGCTTTGTACACCAGGTCACCTAATTCATCGCCAGTCACAATTAATGGATCAAGATAATCAAAGGCAGTAGCTTCTTTAAGCTTGAAATATAGTTTCCACCACCGGCCTTCCATATTCTCCAAGCTCCCAGGAGAGAGAGCATCTGGAGAGGTTTCAGTAATTGAAGGTGCTGGTGAATTATTAAGTCAACTCCAGAGTCTTAAGATTCATCCTTATACTTCTGCTCTAGAACCACTCCCTGTACCAACTTCTGTGTTAGTCAGGGTTCTCTAGAGTCAAAGAACTGATGGGTAGTCACTATAGTAAGGGAATTTGTCATGACTTATGTATAGTCTGTAGTCGAACTCCTCAACAGTCGTCAGCTGTGAATGGAAGTCTACGGATCTAGTAGTTTCTCGGTCCCACAAGGCAAGCAGGTAAAGAGAGAGTCTTTCTTCTAACAATGTCTCTATGTAGGTCTCCAGCAGAAGGTGTGGTGTGCCACCACACCTGGATGTGGGACTTGCTTTGTCCCAGATGACCTTGAACTCAGAGATCTCCTTGCCTTGTCTCCTGGGATTCATAGCCACTATGCCTCAAGATCTCCATGCCAAGATCCAGGTCAGAAACTTGTAACTCCCAGCCTCAAGATCAGGATCACAGGTAAGCCTTCCAATTCTGGATTGTAGTTCATTCCAGATATAGTCAACTTGACAACCAGGAATAGCCATTCCAGAGGCTTAGTGGCACATGGCCCTGACCTCAGTACTTGGGAAGTAGAGATAGAAGGATAGAATATCCAAGGCCAGCTTTGGCTACATAACAATTTGGAAGCCAACCTTGGCTGCACATCCTGTCACAGGGGGAAAAAAAAGTCATTCTGGCTTACTAGACAAAAAAAAATTTTAATTGTGTAAAATTTTACATAGAAAATACATAGATAGTACCAAAAGGATAACTAAAATCTTCAACATCAAAAGTGAACAGAACAATTTTTTTCATATTCTTTGGAGTCTTGGGTTTCTGAGAAAAATAATAATTCCAGTAGGTACAAGGAGAATTCTTCCCCAAACTGATAACCCTTAATGCATCTTACACAAAGAAAGGTGCACAGGAGAAACTGGAGGATTCTTGTTATCTAGGTTATAAATATCAATTTAAAACAGTGACACATATCGTGTAATGCAGGAGCCTCTGTTCCAACCCAATGTGTTTTATGAAACAAAGAGACAGAGCTAACTAAAGGAATCAAAAAACCCTTTTCCAAGCTCTGACACTGTTCTAACTGGACCCCTACTCTGATCCCATGTGTCCTTGTCACAAAGATAATTTTAAAAACAAGGAAGCTGCTTTTCCCCTTGTTCCTACCCAGTGAGCTAACTGATCTAACCCTGCTTCCTTCCTTCCTCCTTCCTGCCGAGTCTCTCGATCCCTCTCCTGCTCTTTCTGCAGTAGAGATTAAATTCAGGCCTCACATGCCAGGCAGACTCTTTTCCATTAAGCTATATCCCCAGCCCTGTTTTTACTTCATGTTTTTGAGACAGAGTCTTGCTAAGTTACCCAGGTTGCCCTTTGACTTGCTCTAGCTGGGATAGAACTTGAATTTCCAATCTTGCCTTAGCCTCCTTTGTAGCTGAGATTATAGACCTGCACCACCAAACCCAGCTCCTAATCGAAAATCAAACTGCAATTGTCAAACGGGAAGTCGAATTATTGTAGCATTAACTATCCCAACTTGATAGAAAGTGCACTGAACAATAACACAACACAGCAGAGACCACAGAACGAAGAGAAATTGAGCTTCCTACATAAAATTCTCCAACAGTACAGAGCCTACCTATCCTCCAGGTCAGTTTTCTCTTCACACACAAGTAACCTGTTGTGCTTAAGAATCACATTCCAATCCAAGCTTTGTCTACCCCTGATCTTACAGTCAAGGTGGAGAAGAAAGAAGCAGGAAATAAGAATCCAAGGTGTGGACACTTCAGAGTAAGCAGCACAGCTCAGTGGACAAGAGAGGAACATGGTTCTCACTAAACAGAACAGCTACAGTTTCTAAACAAAATGCTTCTTGTTGTTGAAGGAAGGCAGCTAGTGTGGGATTCACTGAAATCCTAGCATGTGAGAGGCTGATGCAGGAGGTCTGGAGTTCAGGGTCATTCTCAGCTACAAGGAGAGTTTGAGGCCAGCCTGGGTTACATAAACAAAATGGAAAAAGTGTGTGTGTATACACATGCACTTGTGCATGTATGTGCAAGTATGTCTTTATTACATCTGATGAGTGAGAGAAGTGACTCCAAGGAATGGTGAAAGGCAAGCAGCCTGACCCCTTACCCTCTTCTCACATCCAGAAATCCAAACTGCTAACAGGGTAGATAAGCCCAGAAGCAGCTTAGGTAGTGCACCTACCCTCTGCATAGGAATTGGGTGTATACTTCTCTTGTTCTTAGGCAGTTTCTCAGGAGTGACTTTAAAATAAAAACTAGGCCAGGCATGGTGTCCCATACCTATGATCTCAGCAGGATACAACCACAAGTATGCTGCCCTCCTAGTCTATAGGATGAGTTCCAGGCTGTAATAAGATGTCTCACAAAACAAGAGGAAGCCAAGTCTCCTTCTGGACATGAAAGAGCACTTAGAGGCAAGGAAAAAGGGAAGTGAGCAGGAGAGGTGTATTGGAAGATCTCTTCAAAGCAAAACACGATGCTCCCACCCTATTTTAGTAGAGTAGAAGCCAAGAATATGGAGGAGGTGGAGCACATGCTCCTTAGTCCCACTGTGGTTTTATTAGTGGGAGGGGAGGGGTCTGAGACAGGACCTTACACACTGTAGCCCATACTGACCTGGAACTGCCTATGTAGTCCAGGCTGGCCTCATATTCCAGCAATACTGCCTCAGACTCCTGAGTGCAGAGATCATAGCTATGAGTTATCGCATACCTGTCTGCTGACTTAAAGAGACATGAGCACTTAGTAAACTGTACAGGTTAATGAGTTAGAGAATCTGAAGGTTTAAGAGTCAACCATGCTCTAAAATGGACAGTGATATTTCAAAGGTAACTACATCCCCAAACTGGAAGGTAGAAAAGGGATCTCTTACCAAATAGGAAGCCAGGTGTAGAATTTATACATATATATCTATATTTTAAAGTATAAAATTGAAAAAGTATATACAGAAATCATCATCCTACGTCTTAAAAAGGAGACATACAAAAAAAGGGCCCGAAGAGCCATGGCGAGTAGAGGGTCTGTGCTCAGCAGCTGGAGGAGTGCAGAGTGCCCAGCTGCCCGGCAGCCAGCATGAGAATATCTTTCTTCTCCTTGTGGAAGCGCAGCTCCTTGCCCGCCAGCCGGGCTTCATCGAGCTCCCGTTCAGTGGAAGCCAGCTCTCTTGACAGTGCCCCTGGCACACTCTGCTCCCGGCTCACCCAGTCCAAAGCCATTTGGTGGCGAATATCATCATCCAGGGCCCGATGAGAATAATGCGCCAACACCTCCTGGTCAGAGGGGAATGCAAAGATCACTGAGAAAGTAAAAAAACATTATACACATCCTAGAGCACAGTGACCCCAATGGGTAAAGACATGGTCCTACACATTATATAGCACAGTGACCCCCAATGGAAGTTAGCCTTGATGTCTGACCTGAAGTTAGCACATCTGTCCTATAAAGAGCTGTTTTCCCCTGTCTTTAAGAGTTTATGTAAAGCAGGATTGGGTATGGCAAGAGGTTGAATACAAGCACAGATCAGAGGAGCACAGGGCTCTGCTGTGGGGAGCACAGTGAAGTTCAGAGCAGCCAGAGCTCGGGCTCAGGGACAGGTCACACCTTCCAGTACCCCAACAGCATGCAGAAGGTGTTTGACTTAGGTGGAAAATGTGGCCATCTTTTAAAACAGAATAAAATCTAAATGTGTGAAAACTTCAGTACACTATCTCGGTCGGTCGGTCGGTCGGAGATAGGGTTTCTCTGTGTAGCCCTGGCCATCCTGGAACTTCTTATGTAGACCAAGTACACTGTCTCAAGTCACCACTGGCCCTTGTTCAAGGGTCTGTAGGAATTCCCATAACTTGGCAAAATTATGTTAAAAATGCAATGGCTATTTTATCTCTTCTGCTCCAGCTAGCTCCTTTTTGTTCTAGAACGAGTGGAAGGGTTCCATGAAACGATAAAGACAGATCCACAATTAGTGTGATAGACTTGGTCCTTCCTGAGTTCTTAGAAAGACACTCAGAAGGTGATAGTTTCAGAGTTGCCAGCCTGTCTTAGAAGGGAGGCAGAGCAGACTAGTTCATGTTACAACAGCCAGGAAACAGAGAGGACAAAACAACAGGGCTGTCTGTTTGTTTGATTTTGTTTTGAGACAGGGTCTCACTGTGTAGCACTACCTGGTGTGGAACCTGGTGTGGAACTAGCTAAAACTCAGATATACCTGCCACTGCCTCCTAAGAGCTAGGATTGAAGGTGTGAGCTATCAAGTCCAGCTTAGCCAGAGTTTCTTTTTTTTTTTAATTATTTATTTTATTTATATGAATACACTGTCACTGTCCCCAGACAAACCAGAAGAGGGCATTGGATCCCATTACAGATGGTTGTGAGCCACCATGTGCTTGCTGGGAATTGAACTCTGAACCTCTGGAAGAGCAGTCAGTGCTCCTAACCTCTGAGCCATCTCTCCAGCTCCCACCAAAGAGTTTCTTAAGGGAAACTTTATGGTGGGGAAGCAAGGCAAAAGGAACACAGTGACATTCAAAAAGCAAAGAATACAAGAGCAGGCTGGGTGCCTACAGAAGGCAAAGATAGGTGGATCTCTGTGTTCAAGGCCAGCTATATACTACAGAGTGAGTTTCAGGACAGCTAGGCATACACAGAGAAACCGTGTCTTCAAAAACAAAAACAAAACAAAAAGAATACAAGAGCAAAGAAGATGCGCAAATAAGGCCTTCAGTAAACATAGCCTGGTAACCATTTAACAGCAGAAAGGAGCTCTCCTGCCCGTTTCCCTCCAGTGACTCCTACCTGTCGAGAGCACTGTCTCTCCCTCATGGCCTTAAGGCTGCCATTCCAGTGAAGCAGCTGAAAAACTGTCATCAGCTCCTGAGGGAAGACGAAAGGACATGCCAGTGTGAAGGCCATTTTTGTTGTCAACCTGATGATGATCCCTGCAACTAACTAAAACCCACACTGCTGGGTACACCTGAGTGATTTTTCTTGATTAGATCATTTGAGGCGGAATGACACCCCCACCCCCTTAAGTCTGGGCCACACCCCATGGCAGTCTCTATGAAGCACATGAAGACAGAAGCTTGTTCTCTTTGCCTGCTTGCTCTTGCCCTCGCCAGGAAGTCCATTCCTTCATTGGCCTTACAGCCTACTCCTTTGGGATTTTGGTGTGTACTGAAGGCTAGCTGAGACATCCAGCCTCATCAACCAACCAGCTACTGGATTCTAAGAGACAGTCATCGTTGGAAAAGTCAGACCACAGCCTATAAGCAGCCACTCTAATAAACTGTGTGTGGGGTGGACGTGCATTCTATCAGTTCTGTTTCTCTAGAGAAGCCTGACTAATACAACCAGGATAGTGATTTTAAGTTAGGAGACTGCATCAGAATCACAGGGGAGACTTTTTACAAATCACATGGTAGAAGCATCTGTAATTACCAATTCTGGAATGCACCCTGAGGGGGAAGAGAGGTAACTGTACATTGTAAAATCTAACCACTTTCTCTCCCTGTGTTTTTTTTTTTCTGAATAAGGAGGTAAAGATTAGTAGGTGACAATAAACTTGCTGTGTCAGGCTGCCCTGCATTGTTAGAGCCAGGGATGTGAGTGGAAGCGTACCTGGAACTCCAGCATTGACTTGCCCTTGTTAGATTCCAGCATGAATCGGAAGGCACCAATCCCCGTGTTTGGGTTGTCGGCTTCCTCTCTGTTACCCTGGTAACAGAAGAACGAAAAAGACAACTAGATCTTCAGTCAGAATTATTTTGACTGGCAGTGTCCAATAGGTATTAGCCACATTTTTGTTCATGTGTGCATGTGTACTCATCTGGAGGCCAGAGCTAGTGCTTTTCCTCAGGAACATGAACCACCTCCTGTCACACAGAGTGGTTGGCCTGAGGCTCACCAGGTAGGCTAGACCTAGGGCTTCCCAGCCCTGGAAGTATACATGTGAGCTGCCACACTCAGCACTTTAAATGGGCTTTGAGGGTCAAAATAAGGGCCTCCTGCTTGCAAGGCAAATGCTTTACCTGCTAATTCATCCTCCAGCCCTTCATGGGCCACATACTTAATTGTTTAAAGATTTTTTTATGTGTGCATGTTTGTGTATCATGTTTTGAATGTCAACAGAGGCCAGAGGAAGGTAGCAGCTCCCCTTTGGAGTTGGACAGCTCAGCAGACACAGGGAACCAAACTCTGGTCCTTGCAAGAAGCAGCAGTGCTCTTAATTGCTGAGCTATTTTTCTAGCTCCCAATTGTTCAATTTAAAATTTTTCAGTTGCCACATTGAAATAAAAATAAGTAGGTTAAGAGTATAGAGTCTGTGTGTGTGGAGGGAGGCCAGGTATCTTCTCTCTCTCTCCACTTTATTTGTTCTTTTGTTTATTTTAAAAATTTATTAATTTATTTTATGTATGTGAGTACACTGTTGCCATCTTCAGGCACACCAGAAGAGGGCATCAGATCCCATTACAGATGGTTGTGAGCTGCCATATGGTTGCTGAGAATTGAATTCGGGACCTCTGGAAGAGTAGTCGGTGCTCTTAACCTCTGAGCCATGTGTCCAGCCCCTGGCTTTTGTCTTTTTTTTGGTTTTTGGTTTTTTAATTTGTTTTCTGAGACAGTTTCACTGTATATCTCTGGCTGTCCTAGAACTCAATCTGTAAACCAGTCTGGCCTTGAGCTCAGAGATCCACCTGCCTCTGCCTCCTGTGTGCCCGGGATTAAAGATGTGTACTACTACCACCTAGATGATAAAAAATTTTCTTATTATTTTTGTTTGCTTGAAATAGGTTCTCTCCATGGCCCTGGTTATCCTGGAACTTACATGACCATCATTATAAAAAATTTTGAATTCCACAAAGCTCGAATTAAAAGTATCAAGATACCAAAGAAATATAAAGATAAATCAATAAACATAAAAGCACACATAAAGAATTAAAGTCAGACTTGGAGCACATAACACACACACACACAAATTGGTAGAATAAACAGAATAGAAATGCAGACAAAAGGGCTGGAGCCATGGCTCAGTCATTAAGAGCACTGGCTACTGCCCCAGAGGACCAGGGTTCAATCCCCAGGACCCACATAGCAGATCAGAATCATCTATAAATCCAGTTCCAGGGACCTAATGCTCATCTGGCTTCTAGGCACTGCACATATGTGGTACACCCATATATACAAAATAATAAAAGACATAAAAGAACAAAAATGCACCAGTTCCCCACCTCTCCCATCCCCCATGCTCCCTCCTTCCATTTCCAAGTTCTTACATTGAAAGATGCCAGGGCCTCTGAGACACTCTTCTCAATAAACTCATCAGTAATTCTTCGGGATGGATGCTCATTAAACACGGAGTTCATTAATGCAATCTTTGCAGCACTTCGCCGGGCCTCAGCTTTTGTGGGGCAAAACTAGGCAGGAGAGAAAGAGTGAGACTATATACACATGTGCATCTAAGGGGGGGGGGGAGGAGCAGCAGGGAGGACGCCACTGAGGAGGGAGGAGGAGCAGCAGGGAGGACACCACTGTAGAGGTAGAAGTGGAGCAGGGAGGACACCACTGAGGAAGAGGACATTTGGACACCATGGATGAATCAGTTCCATTCATCAAACTTTCCGAAGCTTTACTGAAAAATGGCATGGTGTTTGGAAACATAATTTTGACTCAACATCCTGAAGTCATTAAAGAATTGGAGATGACTACTCCTACCAAATTGAACGCAGAGCTGGGAAGGCTGCTGAAGTCAGCAGATAGCCATAAGACATGGAAAATGCCTCTATTTAAACTGTCAACTGATTAATTACTCAAAAGCCAGTTTGTCAGGCAAGGGTCTCTGAATTCTAGGTAACGCGAGATTAAAGCGAGGCCGTGACCTGTTGGAAGCACCCATGTGGGGTTCTTCCGCTGTCTCTTAGCTGTGAGTTTCCTATAGCAGATCAGAAGATATACCCTGATGGATCTAAGTCTGAAGATGTCTTTTTCGCCCACAGTAAATGCAAGGAAAATGGGTCACTAAGGGAAGGAGCTTTTTTAAAACAGTAACCTACATGGTCTTAGGGCAAGTCTGATGTTCAGAAGTCAGATCATCCCAGCTTCAGATCCCTAGCCAAATGATGTAATTAGTCTGTAGCAGGTGCTGCAGAAGCCTCTGCACCTTTGTCATTCATGATGAAAGAGGAGCGATGTGGCTTTTTGCTTTTGTGAGACAAGGTCTCTCTCTGTGCAGCCCTGGCTGTCCTGGAACTCACTGTGTGGAACAGGCTGGCCTTGAACACACAGAGATCTCTCTGTCTCCCAAGTGCTGGGATTAATGGTGTGTATCACCACATTGGCTCAATGTTTCAACTTTCAAAGGGACAGTGGGAAATGTTGTCACTTAATTATATTGATAAGTCCTAATTTCCTTGGAGGGCAGTTCCCTCTGAAACAGCATATGGAACTTGATACATCCACATTAAGGTTTTTGGTTTCTTTAGTTTCTCTATTTCTACTTACTACCAGCCTGTTAACCACTTTATCCCATAATATTACTACTGAAAAAGTCTGCATGAAGAAACCACTAAGAAAATTCCACTTGCCAAGGGGGATGTAAAATAAGCTCAAAGAAGCCAAGAACAGAGAATTTGACTTTCAGAAAGTAACAAATCTAAGTAAAACTCTATCCTTCAGATTGTAATGAGATAAGGAGGAGCCATATTATTCTGAGGAAATAAAAGAGGCTGAGATGGCCCAGTGTTAAAGGACTTGCTGCACAGGTATGACAGCCAGAATTCAGATCCCAGGTTCTGGAACCCATATATATGATGCCTGCCTGAGGTTCCAGCCTCTGGAACAGCAGAGCTGGGCTCCCCCAGAGCAAGCTCCATAGCAAGAGCAGCCATGTTGGCAAACTGTAGGTTTGAGATTCCACACTGATGAGTAAGGTGGAAGACTGACTGAGGATGTTTCTCTATGTCAACCTCGGGATTCCACATGCACAACAGACATGTGTACATGCACCCACATATGTGCATACCACATATGAAAATGGAAAACTTGTGTAATCTCTAGTCTTCCTGGGCTTATATTTATTTATCTGAAATAGCTCAAGTGTTGAGCCAAAAGGTTTAGTCATCTGATTTAAAACAAAGCTACCAAGCCAGGCATGGTGGTGCACATCTTTAATCCAGCACTTCAAGGCAGAGGCAGGCAAATCTCCATGGGTTCAGGGCTGGCCTATTCTACAGAGTGAGTCCCAGGACAGCCAGGACTATAAGCCCTGTCTATGAATGAATAGATCCTGTGAATAGATAGATAGATAGATAGATAGATCAAGATTTCCTTAGGGCTTTCTGTTTAAGGCAAAAACTGAGCTACAGTGGCTTTTATTCATGCAACAGATAAATTGCCGTCTATATGCTAGTCTCTGAATGGGTGGAAGGTTTTTAATACTGACCAAGAAGGAAGAGAGTTTGCAAGGCCCTGGTTTCAATCCTATGTGTATACACACATATATACACATACACAGAGGGGAAAAAACAGGTACAGTTGGCAACACTTGCAAAGACAAGCAGTAATGATACATTGTAAGTCATATGATGAGGAAGCCCAAGATGCTGTGGACACAGCAAGGGCCCCAACCATATCTAATGGTGACACAATCACATGAAAACTAACCAAAGATGTCTATTATCTTCTTTTAATTCCTATCCAGACTCTTTAAGATGACATTTGGAAGGCTGACTTCCTCTCTGAAATGGAAAAAAAATGAATTCTAATATTCACACGAATCTATATAATTTCTTTTTAAAGATTTTTACACTCTGTTGTTTTATTTGTTTGTATATAATATGTATATAAATTGGGGCATGAATGCCAGTAAAAGCCAAAGAGAGTGTGGGATGCCTGGAGCTAGAGTCACCAGTGAGCTGCCAGAAATGAGTGCCAGGATCGTAACTTGGTCCTCTGAAAGAGCAGCCAGTTCTCCTAATGGCTGAACCATCTCTTTGGCCCCTACAATTTCTCACTATCCTATAAAAGTTTTCAGATATTGTCTTTCATATCTGTATAGAACCTTAGCAAAAGGAAAACTTTAGAAACAATGTAACCAGGAAGCAGGCTTTAGCTCAGTTGTAGAGTGTTTGCCTAGTGTGCTAGAGGCCCTGGGAGAGGCCTCCAAGCAAGCACTTCATGAGTGGGGCACCAGAACTCCATGTCTGATAATCCCAGCACTGGGGAGATGGAAGCAGGAGGGTCAAAGTTCAGCATGATCATCCTTAGCCACATATTTTGAGGCTGGGCTGGACTACATGAAATCCTGTCTTTAAAGAAAAAAAAGAAGGAAGAGGGGATGGAGAAATGACTCTTCTTGCTCTTCCAGAGGACCTGAGTTCGGTTCTCACACAGAGAACCCATACCACAAGGTTTATAACCACCTGTAAGTCCAGACCCAGGGGCTATCATCTTCAGGCTTTAATGGTACTGAACACTCACTTACATATCCCCCTACAACACAGATACATACATGTATGTGTAATTAAAAATAAAATCAGAGCCGGGCAGTTGTGGAGCATGCCTTGAATCCCAACACTTGGAAAGCAGAAGCAGGCAGATCTCGAGTTCAAGGCCAGCCTGGTCTATACAGCAAGTTCCAGGACAGCCAGGGTTGTCACACAGAGAAACCCTGTCTCAAAAACCACCACCACCACCACCACCATCATCAGAGCTGGAGAGATAACTCATTGGTTGGAAGCACTGGCTGCTCTTACAGAGGACTCAGGTTGGATTCCCAGCACCCACATGGCAGCTTAAAACAATCTGGAACTTTTGTTCCAGGGTATCTGGACACTCCTCAATGTGTCACAGAGACACAGAAGCTAGTAAGACAGCCACACACACTTCAAAAAGAAGAAATGGCAAGAAGCTGGAGTGTGATCGATCATGGAAGCCAGATTAAAGCCAAGGTTGGCGCTGGGAGGTGGAAACAGTAAGAAAGGGCAGGTGCAGTCATAACTGTGTGCTGACTGGGCTCCTCTGTGATCGCAGCAGCTTCGGATGCTTGCTGAAGGGTTGGCCCAGAGTTAGTAATCAGATCCATGACATTAGGCAGAGACTGATGGCCAAAGTCATAGAAGTTCTTATTAGCACTTACAAAACATTTACCCTTACTGCAGCCTCATGACTCTTACCTGGAAACTCCCGAAGCAGCTTCCCCCAGGCAGAGTGACATAGCAGACGTAGGGAGGGCTGTTGGAGGGGACCATCTCGTACACCACCAGAGCCCCGTTCTTCAAGTCAGCGCCCCGAGACTGCTTCATCTGCCAGAATTCCTGAAGGGCCTCCACCACATTCACTGCAAGAGGGCAGACAGAGTAATAAATCAGCATGCCAAAGTTGGGCTTTCTTCCTCCTTCTCTTCTTTCTCCTCCTCCTCCTCCCCCTCCTCCTCCCCAATGTTCTAGTTCCTAGCTTCTTAAACTATAGGGGTGTGACCTCGTATGGGGTGAGGTAAATAAATGGGAGAGTGGGAAACTGGGAACAGAAAAAGGATTCTGGATGTGCTGTAACAAAATTAATTCAAAATCAAATGGGAAATGAGCCTACAGTGTTTCTGACAATGCCGCTGGAGGAGGACCCTGCAGCAGCCTTGGTGCCTTGTGACACCACAAAGATGGCTGAAACACTTCTGCTCAGACTGGAGATGCTTATAGGTCACAAACTGCACTGTCTCTTAACACAAAGTTTCTGCATCTTATGGATACATAATAGTTTCCAAATAGTTCCAAACAGTATATTTTTTGATTGTATTGTGTTAAAATGTTCAATTTAAAAAATTGTTTTGTGGGGCTGAAAAGATGGCTCAGCCATTTAGAACATTAAAATGTTAGATTTATCTTTTATTTCTTTTTATGTTTATAAGTGTTTTGTCCCCATGTATACCCGAGCACCACACATGTGAGGTGCTAGCGGAGGTTAGAAGTGCACATCAGATCACCTGGAATTAAAATTTGGGTGGTTGAGAGCTACCATGTGGGTGCTGGAAACTGGACCCGAGTCTGTTGAGCCATCTCTCTAGCCCTGCGATGTTTGCTTTTTAAAGTTGCTGGTTTAAGTTTGATTAAAATGGATAGATGATGGATGGATGGGAACATAGATAAGTGGAGGTCACCAAGATGACTCTTCTTAAGCCTGGTGTTCTAGTTCCATTCCTGAAATCCACATAAAGACAGCAGAAGAGAACTGACCCCATGGAACTGTTCTCTGACCTCCACGAACACCATAGCACAAACACCCATCAACATGTATCATGCATACATATAAATAAATAAGTAGTACAATTTTAATTGTTACATGAATCTTGGCTTGTGATTCAAAGTTTTCTTTTTCTTTTTCTTTCTTTTTTTTTGTTTTTTTTGTTTGTTTGTTTGTTTGTTTTTTTCCGAGACAGGGTTTCTCTGTGTAGCCCTGGCTGTCCTGGAACTCACTCTGTAGACCAGGCTGGCCTCGAACTCAGAAATCTGCCTGCCTCTGCCTCCCAAGTGCTGGGATTAAAGGCGTGTGCCACCACTGCCTAGCCAAAGTTTTCTTTTTAAAGGCTTATTATTTTCGTACATGAGTGTGTGTGCCTGAGTGCATGTGTGCACCGTGTGTGTGCACCATGTGTGTGCAGGTGCCCATGGATCCAGGAGAGGTACTGAGTCCCTGGACCTGGAGTTGCATATTTCAGCCCAGGACAGAGTTGTTAACAATTTCTGGAACGGCCCTAACTACTTCTGCCACTCTGTACTAAGTACTACTGCAAATCAGCACTCAGCACTGATGATGATGGGTTCACAGTGTCAGCAAACTTTAAAGATGTGGATGATGCTCTATAGCCACAGTGTCCAATACGCAGCCTAGGTTTACTGTGTTAAGAAATAACACAGGTGAGTGAACCAAATGAGGAATAGATATACTAGATGCTGGTGGCGCACGCCTTTAATCCCAGCACTCTGGAGGCAGAGGCAGGCTGGTCTTTGAGGAGGCCAGCCTGATCTACAGAGCAAGTGCCATGACAGCCAGGGCTACACAGAGAAACCTTGTCTTGGAAAAAAACCAACAAACCAATAAATAAATGCAAATAGACAAGTCCATCTGTCTCATTAGTATGCATATTTGTCTTAATCTTTAATAAATGGTAAAACTATATGTATACTAAAGAACTGTTTTGGGGGCTGGAGAAATGGCTCAGTGGTTAAGAGCACTGACTGCTCTTCCAAAGGTCCTGAGTTCAATTCCCAGCAACCACATGGTGGCTCACAACCATCTGTAATGGGATCTGATGTCCTCTTCCGGTGTGTCTGAAGACAGTGACAGTGTATTCATATACATAAAATAATTTTTTAAAAAAGAACTGTTTTATTGTATCTGTGTGTGTGTGGCTTTGTGCGTGTGTCTGGGTGTGAGTGAAGGTGCACACACCACAACCCATCTGTGAACAAAAGACAAACTTGGTTTATTAGTCCTCCATGTCTGCCCTGCTTGTGGTATTGCTTCTTGTTCATCACTACTAAGCCATGCTAGCTGGTCTGCGAGCCTCCTGGGATTTTGATTCCATCATCCATCTTGCCACAGGCACACTGCGGTTACAGATGTACTGCACTGCATCCCACAGGCACACT
>NW_021620675.1:943353-968252 GCF_004785775.1 Grammomys surdaster
TTACAGATGTGCTGCACTGCATCCCACAGGCACACTGCGGTTACAGATGTGCTACACTGCATCCCACAGGCACACTGCAGTTACAGATGTGCTGCACTGTGTCCCCCGTTCCATGGATTCTTCAAATCTAAGCTCTGGTCCTCACACTTAATGTGGTACATACTTTATCCACTGAGTCATCTTCCTAATCCTAAAGAACTGTTTTAACATTTAATTCTAGTTTATTACCAGGAAATGTTTGATCTGTATATCTATTCTATATCCCTATATTCCCAAGGTTTCAGAACAATTTTTTGGGCAAAAGGGTGTGGCCAATGAAAAAAGTTTAGGAACCCCTGCTTTATCTCACATTTTGGTTAGTATTGGAGACCAAAGGAGCTTAACTTAAGTACTATAGGCAGCATTTTCAGGGCTAGCCAGCAATTATTACTGTGTGATAAAGTACAAGTCAGTTATTCTACAATTGGTCAACTGGCCTGGGACAGTGACAACCATCACCAAGTGAGTAGTTGCATCACATTTACGGAGTACTTACTAAATGTCAGACATTTCTATGGGTGCTTTACCCACCAATCATAACCCTATGAGGTGGGTCCTTTAGTCATTACCATTTTACAGACGAGGTATAAGAAGGAAAACAGTTCAACAACTGTGCCATGGCTGGAGAAATGGCTCAGGGGAGAAGAGCATTGGCTGCCCTGTATGACAGTCCCTGGGGATCAGATGTCATCTTCTGTCATCCACAAGCACACAGGTGACACACAGACTCATACATGGGGAAAACACCATACACATAAAACACAAATAATTACAACATTTTTAAAAACACTATGAACTACTGAGCCAGCAGGCTACAGAATGAGAAACAAACCCAGCTGGGTGTGGTGGCACACATCTGTAATCCTTGCAGTTGGGAAGCTGTGGCAGAAATTTAAGGCTGTGCCGCCTAGTTTTATGTCACAACTGAGTAGTGAGGGATTTTTTTTAAATAATTTATTTTCATTTATGTACATTGGTGTTCTGCCTGCATGTATATCTGTATGAGGGTGTCAGATCTTAAGAGTTACAGACAGTTGTGAGCTGCCATGCAGGTGCTGGGACGGGAACCTGGGTCCTCTGAAAGAGCAGTTGGTGCTCTTAACCACTAAGCCATCTCTCTAGCCCCACCCCCTTTTGCTTTGTTTCTCCTTCATTGGCCTTAACCCCTACCTATTCAGGATTCCAGCATCTATTCAAGACCAGCTGAGACACCCCACCTCATTGACTAAGCAAGCAACTTTTGGATTCTTGGCCTTTCTATTCCAGGTAGCCATTGTTGGATTAGCTGAACCACATCCTGTAAATCATTCTAATAAATCACACACACACACACACACACACACACACACACGAGAGAGAGAGAGAGAGAAAGAGACAGAGAGAGGCAGAGAGAGAGAGAGAGAGAGAGAGAGAGAGAGAGAGAGAGAGAGAGAGGGAGGGAGGGAGGGAGGGAGGGAGGGAGAGAGAGATTCATTATAAAGCTATTACTCTAGAGAACCCTGACTAATAAATACCCTGACTTCCCTCAGAACTGTAAGCTGAAATAAACCCTTTCCTCCCCAGGTTGCTTTTTATCATGATGTTATGACAACAGTGGGAACCCTAAGAGAAAGGCCATCCTTAGGGGGGAGCGGCTAGGAGAATGGTCCTTGTGAGTATAACACTTGCTGTGCAACCACGAGGCCCTGAGTTTGGATTCCTAGAACCCATGTAAAAGGTGATATGATGTTGTATATATGTAACCCCGGTGCTGGGGAAGAGGGAGTTGGGGTAGAGACAGGTCCCTGGGCTCACTGGCCAAGCAGCCTAGACAAAAAGAGGAGTTCTAGATTCAGTGAGAGATCCTGTCTCAATAACAAGAAGGCTGGAGAATGACAGGGAAGATTCCTGAAGCCGGTCTCTGGCCTCATGGACATGCACATGGGGAGTTCACCAGTGCACACAAGATCATGTATATATGACAAACTGATCACCTTGGTTCCACAGTCAAATCATTTTTTTTTATTGTTGTTGGTTGTTGTTTTTTAATTTGTATTGCTTACTTACAGAGCCCTACAAATGCAGCTAGGCACTAGAGGCTTTTAGAAGTTTTTTTAAAGACTTTATTTATTTATTTATTTATTTATTTATTTATTTATTTATGATGAATATACTGTAGCTGTCTTCAGATCCACCAGAAGAGGGCATCAGATCCCATTACAGATGGTTGTGAGCCACCATGTGGTTGCTGGGAATTGAACTCAGGACCTCTGGAAGAGCAGTCAGTGCTCTCAACCACTGAACCAGCTCTCCAGTCCTTAAAGTTTTTTTTTTAGAAAAAACTTTTTAAAAAATCTTTGTGTGTGTGAATGTTTTACTTGCATGTATGTATGTGCACCACTTATATGCCTGGTACCCTCGGAGGCCAGAAGGGTATTGGATCCCCTGAAACTGAAGTTCAAATGGTTATAAGTGGAATAGAACCAAAGTCTTCTGGAAGAGCAGCTGGTGCTCTTAACCTCTGAGCCATCTCTCCAGTCTCTTAGTTTTGCATGTAGCCCAAGCTGGCCCAGGGCCAAGGTATTTCTGTTTCAGCCTCCTAATTTCTGGAATTACAGGCATAAGCCAAACTAGCCTGTAGTCAATGTTCCTAAAACTTTAGACAACACTGCCATTCAAGGAAATATGACCCTCAAACTTGACCATCAAGCAAATAAACTAATGGACAGAGTTTCTTTCTGTTTCACAAATATATATTACAAGAGAGAATGGAGGGAATGGATTCTCTTCTGAGGCTTTTCCTGAGTATTAATGGTTTTTTTGAGGAACCTTATTTTGGGCAACACTCCCTGAGGGTCTCTTCTCCTTCATATCTTCCTGGGTTTGTGGCAACACTTCAATGCCTGCCCTCTTTTTCTGAGGGCCTCTTCTCAGGACTGTGTTTACAGAGAGTGGTATGCAATGATGCTCACAAGAAACAGCAGGCTTGCTGCCAGCACAGGGGCTCACACCTACATTCCCAGCATTCACAACTGCCTCAAGATGGAGGCCAGCCTGGGAGACATTAGACATAGTAAATCCCAAGCAAGCCTTGGCTGCTGAGAGTGAGATCTTATCTCACAAAATTAATGATGACAAAAATGAAAAGAACAAGCATGCTTAGTGTTCATTATAAGATGGAAGGTTCTCCGAGATAAGTGTTCCTCTCTCAAGATGCGGCCACAGCATCCTCCCGAGCCTTCTGCATCAGACTCAGGGAGCAAGAAGACTCATGTACCTGTGATCCTGCTTCTGGCTGTGCTGTGAGTTATAAAGTCCATTATCTCTGATTCAGAAATCTTGTGCCCTCTAGCATTTATTACATAGAAACTAGCTAACAAATTAGTTGTAAGCAGGGTAATATCAAACTCCAGACATGACATAGTATTCTGGAGCATTCCCTTCCATTCCTTGATGTTTGGGCTCAGTTATTCAAATATCTTACTGGGTGTTTGCTCTGTGACTATACCCTAGGCTAAGATAATGGCTCCTTTTCTTTGAGACTATATTGTAAAACAGGAAAGACATTAGCTGGATAATCTTAAGCTTTTGAGACAGCTACAACTCTGATAAGTCCTAGAGTGCTTGTGAGGGGTTTTTGGTTGGTTGGTTGGTTGGTTGGTTGGTTGGTTAAGTAGTTAATTGCTTATTGGTTGTTCTCATTGTTTTGAGATAGGGTCTCACTGTGTAGTCCTGGTTGTCCTCAAATTCACAGCCCCACCTGGTTCCCATGTGGTAGGATTAACCATGTGTACCACTACCCCAGCCACACCCAGTGGTAAGAACAAGAGCTACCTTGAAGGTCATGCTGAAGCATGAGCAGAAACTCTTTAGGCAAAAGGTGAAAGAATAGTACAGCATATAAGAACAGCAGGTACAAAGGCTGTGAGCGAGCAGGAAGCATAGCAAACACAGGGAGTAAGAGCCCACCTAGCCTACAGGAAACCACAGGGATGTGCAATCCAGGATGCAGTTGCAAAAGGAGGCAGTGACCAGACTGAGTAGGACCTTGTTTAGGGTAAGATTCAAAGCAATGCACTTTACATAAAGAAGGGGATCTGGTCAGTTCAGCTTTGGAATGGATCACTTTGGCTCCAGGGTTCCAAACATTTCAAAAGGCTTTACCTGGAACCTCACAAATCACACATACTTTCCAGTACCTTAAGGCATGAATACTCTCCCTCTCTCAACTACCACAAAACTCATCCATTTCTTCATAGTGTGTTGTGTCTGTCAAGAAGGTGCTAAAATAAAATATACATGCAAGAGATTTATTGGAGTAGGCAGACAGGACAGCCTTCAGGGCACAATGGATGTCTGACATGTGGAAGAGAGGGAAGGAGAGGCTTAAATTCGGGCTGCACTGTAGTTCTGAGAAAGGTTTGGCCAAGCCAAGGAGTCTTTATGTCAAAGGAATCCCATATCTTACCCTCCCCCCCTCCCCCCCCCCCCCCCGCGTGCCTGCATTAACATCCCTATTGTGCTCAGTCACTGACAGAGGCAGTGACAGGAATCTTGGACTGTGTACAAACATGGTGATGGACCTAGAGGGGCCAGGGCAAGGCTGTGAGCCAGTTCTGCTTCTGAAGAAGGGATCTGACCTGAACATTTTCACTAAGAAAAGTCAGTCTTTAAGGATGGAAAGAACAGCACACAGCCTTGGCCAGCAAGATGATCAAAACTGGTTGGCCAATGCATCAGCTCTTACCTGTTCTGCAAACTAAAAGATCCCCATAGAGCAGCCGATATGGAAAGCAGCAGAAGCCCTTTTCTCATCTCACACCCTGTATGTGACTGTCTTGGTAGATGTTCATTCTTCTATCTAAAGACTGTATGAAAAGGAAAGGCTCTCTTTCTGCCCTTGGGCCTGGCTCGGCTCTTCAGAAGTCACTCTGGCCCAGAGCTCCACCATCTTTGTTCTTTCAATCAGGCCTTTTCAGCCCTTGTCTTTGAGACAGGGACAGCTCCTCTAACATGCAAACAGCAGGGAAAATGGTAGGGTGGAAGAGAAAGGGGTGGTGACCATGGGGAGGGGCCTATTCAAAAACTTATTCCTGTCCCACATGCAGCTAAAGCAGACCCTTGCATACAACACCGGGCTAGTTCTTTCATGATTCCTCAGTCAAAGGAAATGGGAACTAATTTAGGTAATATTGAGTATGAAATGAGAGCCTGGGGAAAGAGGCTTCCTGTTTTTGTTTAGGGTTTGGTTTAACTTCTTTCTTTCTTTCTTTCTTTCTTTCTTTCTTTCTTTCTTTCTTTCTTTCTTTTTTAAAGCAATTGATTGTGATCTACATTTGAAAATGCTCCTAAATCGTGCTGTGATGTGGGAAGCTAGGATACCAGGGCTCAAAGCTTGCAACTGACTTGCAGTGTGAATCTAGATATCCTAAGGCCAGTGTTCTTTCCAGCTTGGGAAACCTAACCCAAGATCCAATCTATGTCTGAGCCTCAAAGGGCCTCACGAGTCCTCTAAAGCTTACATACAATTCTATATGTGCGCATTGTGTGCATTTGTATGTGTATAATATATATGTATAATATATGAATAGCCCATAGAGTTTTGTTTTGTTGTTTTGTTTTTCACGACAGGTTTCTCTGTGTAGCCCTGGATGTCCTGGAACTTGCTCTGTAGACCAGGCTGGCCTCAAACTCAGAGATCCACCTGCCTCTGCCTCCTGAGTGCTAGGATTAAAGGCATGCTACTACTGCCCAGCAGGTTTTGTTTTTGTTTTGTTTTTAAAGCAGATTTTCAGTAAGGAATCGTGGACATAATGGCTTATCTAAGATATCTGAAGAAGTGCTATGAACAGAATATATCTGACAGATGCCATGCTTTGTGGAAGTTAGGAACAGATGCTGGCTTGAGAACAAAGACCAAACTAGTGAAGAAGGTTTTGTAAGGGTAAAAATTAAAACAGCTCAGCAGAGACCACAAACAACTTGGCAAAGACCGCAGGACAGCTTGCTGAGCTTTCTGAGAGTAGCCATAATAAAAATATCAAGCCCCTCTAGGGATGAGGTGACCAGAAATGTAGAAACAACCAAAGACATATCTTGACCAGTCTAAACATGCCCAAGTGAGTAATGGGCCACCTGGTGTTTATCCTAGAAGGTCTGAGACTTCATGGTCAGAAATAGTGGGCTATCCAACCTGTCAAAATGATTGCTTACGCAAAGTGCTGATGTTTGAAATATCCAATCATATGTAACCGCGCCAGAATTTCCCACTTTTCCCTTCCCCCTTGTGCCTCCCCCTATAAAAGTTCTAAACTTCCTGGGGTCTTCATCGAAATTCTCTCCCCTGTGTGGGATGAGTTTCGATCCAAGGGCCCTTGTTAGTAAACTGCCTTTTGCCATTGCATCAAGTCAGTCTCTCGTGTCTCCTTGGGTGCGCGCTAATTGGGACTTGAGATGGGGTCCTCTTCGTGGGCCCTTACAGTTTAAATGGCTATACCATGATGCTGCAAACACAAAAGGGAATGTTTGGGTTTTGTTTTTTACCTGTAGAAAATAAAACATTAGATGACTGTCTAAATGAAATGTTGGTGACAAATGATTTATTCCTAAGGATAAAGACATTAAAATAACATAGGCAGAAGCAGGCGGATCTCTGGGTTTGAGGACAGCCTGGTCTACAAAGTGAGTTCCAGGGTAGCCTGAACTACACAGAGAATCCCTGTCTTGGACAGAGAGATGTGCGCGTGCATGTACACACACACACACACACACATGAACACACACACACACTAATTAAATGGAGCTTTAAAAAGACAATAAATATAGAGTGAAGCCGCAGCTCAGCAATAGGGTGCTCATCTAACATGCCCGGAGCACTAGCTCTGGCCAAGTCAAAAGGACTGCACATTTGAGGCCAGCCAAGACTACATGAGACCCTTCCTCAAAAAACAAACAAAAACCCAAACCACTCACAGGTAGGAAAAAGAATAAAGACAATATTGTAGTAAGGATGAAGGAGTGAAACAGCTGTAGCTAGGGAGTGCCACCGAGAGGGGAGGGTTTTCTGATCGTTCAGGTTTGTGGGAATAAGCTGGCAGACGTTCATCCAAGATGTTGTGGAAGTGGGGAAGCTGCTTAACAGTACTGTGTCTAATGTCTCCTTTTTCGGTCTCTGGAAGACCATGAACAGCCTAGAGCGCACAGAAGTCTTTGAAGGCCAGCACTGTGGAGTACAGGGACTTTGGTAGGGACTCTATCTACTAAAGCTAAATAATGCATCCTGCCAGCATCTGCTTCTTTAGTCCTTGGAGCCAATGGAGCTACCTCATGTGACAAGGACTTTCCAGATGTGTTTACGGACTCTGACTCAGGGAGTCACAGATTATACCAGTGGCACAGGGTGGCAGAAGCAAGGGGATCTCTATTTTTGACTAGTTTGAGACTAGCCTGATCTATAAGTCTGAAGCTAGCAAGAGCCACTCAGCTCTACAGATACAGCTACTGACTGCTTCAAAAAAAAAACAGCAACAAAACTGTGAGGGGAGCTTGGAGTTGGCAAAACACAGAAGAGGAGACATCGTAGAGGCAGATACTGGAGTGGTGTGGTGTGGTCATGACGAGGGCTCAGGAATGTTGCTGCCACCAGGAGCTGGAGAAGGCAAAGGAGACTAGACTTTCTGGCAGGACCCTGCTAATACCCATTTGGCCCAGTGACACTGATGCTGACATCTGGCCTGCAGAACTGCAGAAGAGCACACACTTTTGTTAGGGCTCACATAGTCCAGGTTGACCTCAAAGTTCCCATGTAGCCAGGGATGGCCATGAATTCCCATTGCTCCTTCTACCTCTGTCTCCCAAGTGAAGATACAGATGTATACCACCACACCCACTTCAACTCTATTGTTTTAAGCAGCACAATTTATGATGCTTTGTTAAGACAGCCGTAAGAAATTCACAGGGGTCCAATCCAGTGTTTCCAAAATATATAAAAGCCTGTACTGGCTTAGCTCCAGTGACAGTTAGTCTGTGACTGTAATGACAAAGAGTAGCTAAGCAGAAAATATCATGTAAAATCCATTCATTCTTGGGCTGGAGAGATGGCTTACTGGTTTTTTGTTTTGTTTTGTTTGGTTTGGTTTTTCGAGACAGGGTTTCTCTGTGTAGCCCTGGCTGTCCTGGAACTCACTCTGTAGACCAGGCTGGCCTCGAACTCAGAAATCCGCCTGCCTCTGCCTCCCAAGTGCTGGGATTAAAGGCGTGTGCCACCACTGCCCTGCTGGCTTACTGGTTTAAAGCACTTGCTGCTCTTCCAGAGGACCAGATTCAATTCCCAGCAACCACACAGTGGCTCAAAACTATCTGTAATTCCAGTCCCTGGGGATCTAACACCCTTTTCTTACCATGATGGGCTCTAGGCACGCACCTAGTGCACAGATATGTATGCGAGCTAAACACCTGCATACATATTTGAATGTTTTTATTTAAATAAAAACATTTAAAAATCAAGACAAGTACTATAATACCCATTTTGCAAAAAAGTATACAACTTACGCATCAGACCGGAAGTGAGAGAACCAGGATAAAGAACTAATAATTCACTTGGCTCCTTCATATTGTACTACCTTGCTTTATTATTATACCTTTAATCCTCACACATGCTCTAAAGCACACTGGGCTCCATCCACACAGAGACTAAATACGTGACTTGTTCACACTGCATCTGGTGAGCAGTAAATATTTGTTAAATGAAAAAAAAATGGAACAGATAAAGCATAAAAAAGTAAGTGCCGGGTGGTGGTGGCACACACCTTTAATCCCAGCACTTGGGAGGCAGAGGCAGGCGGATTTCTGAGTTCGAGGCCAGCCTGGTCTACAGAGTGAGTTCCAGGACAGCCAGGGCTACACAGAGAAACCCTGTCTCAAAAAAACCAAAAAAAAAAAAAAAAAGAAAAGAAAGCAATATCGCCGAGAGATCACAGTGCGACTGCAAGACAGGGCCAGGTCCCCAGTCAAAATCCTTTATACTGTGAGCTGACTTGAGAATCAACAGCAAACCAGGCATAATGGCTCACGCTTGTAATCCCAGCAGTTGGGAAGCTAAGGAATTAAAAGCACCATGACGTAAAAAGCTTGAACTATCCAGTAAGTTCCATGCTAGCCTGGGCTATATACCAAGAGCTTCTCAAAAAACAAAACAAAACAGCCAGCACAATAGTGTGTGTGTGACTTTTTAGCAGGTATGAGTAGGGGAGTGGGGAGTGGGGACTAACCTATAGATGAAAGGACAAGAGAAGAGAGAAGCGTGCGTGCGTGCGTGCGTGCGTGCGTGCGTGCGTGCGAGCGCAGGGACCAAAGCTGGTGAAGGTAAACCTAAAAAGTCAGAACTGGAAATGGTGAACTTAGAGTCTTCAGGAAAAAGATGAAGGATGTGACATGAAGATGGCATGTAAGGTATCACCAGATGAAGAGCAGTCTGAACGAGACCAAAGCAAGCTGTATTCAGGGCAATAGAGATATCCCCTGAGTATCCTGCCATCAGTCTCAGGGGCATATGGGCATATGCCAAGGGCAGCTTTGCCGATTAACTGCAGCAGAGTAAGTGGTTCCATGTGGTGAGGGACTTTGAGCCAAATCAACAAAGAGCCAAATTCTCCTACAGCCCTGGCTGGACACCCAGACTGGAAATGAGAAACTCAAGAATAATAAGACTGTGGTGGGGGTGGGGACACTGAAGGGGAGACGCACCACAGACTCTGATAGTTCTCTGTCAGCACAGTCCCTTTGTTCCTTCGTCCTTTCTTGGGAAACTAAAAAGGTTTTCCAGATACCCAGTTTAGAAGCCAGACCAAAGGCTCTTCAGGGCGTAGAAACACGGGTGAGGAAAAAGTACATTTCTCTTACAAGCTGACGAGTGCTTGTAAGTTTCCGAGAGGAACTCTTCAGACACAGGGTAGCTACTTCTGTCTACTACTACACCCTAGGCAAAATGTTTCCCTCAGAACTGAGGTAAAAAGAGCTGGCCATATGTACCGTGTAGTCTTGTTAAACCTTGTTAACCCTAACCCACCTGGAAAGTAACTCTGTTGACTCTGTTGACTCACTAGTTTCAGAAGTACACCCATTTGTATACCCCAGCACCATACAGAATCCTAGCCTGGCTGGAATTCAAACTGGTTGGAGAGTGAAGGGAAGGCAATGGTAAAGGAGCCATCAGACTTATAGCAGAGAGCATTTAACTTCACTGAATCCAGTTTACAAAGATACAAACATTTAAGAGTAGAAGAACATGAAATGTGTTCTCAAGGAAGAAATAACCAGAAAACCAGAGCTAGCAATCATTTCCAGTGCCCACTCTGTTGCCAGTGGCAGAAGAATCTTTTTTTTTTTTTTTTGGTTTTTCGAGGCAGGGTTTCTCTGTGTAGCCCTGGCTGTCCTGGAACTCACTCTGTAGACCAGGCTGGCCTCGAACTCAGAAATCTGCCTGCCTCTGCCTCCCAAGTGCTGGGATTAAAAGCGTGTGTCACCACCGCTCGACTTTTTTCACTTTTTTTTTTTTTTTTTTTGGCAGAATCTTAATTAACCCAGAGCACAACCCTTGAAGAAACTGTTGCTCAGTGAAGTCATGAGACCCTTTGTCCAAAGACAGAGCCAGGACTGACAGGCCTCTGAAGCCTGTCTGCTCTTTTCACTGAAGCTTCCAAAAGAAAGCAAAGAGTGGGGTGGAAGGAGGGCAACGGGGATGGGGGTGGGGTGGGCTGTGCAACTTTTCTCCTATTAAAACAGAAAGGATGCAGTTGCTTTTAGACCCAGGAAGACCCGACCAAGGAAACAGAAGTGATGTGTTGGAAATTCCAGACTTAAAGTCTGAGTCACACACCCTTCACTGTGTGTTCCTAGTCGTTTAAACCATGAATTTGGAGCCAGGATTCTGACAGGAAATTGGTTAACATTGCCTAAACAAAAACAACAAAGAAAATCCTCACATCCCTCTTCCCAGAAATTAGGCATCTTTAAGCTGGCAATTGCTAAGCAAAATAAGGTTGTTGCCTGGCTCGTTTCCACAGAATTTAGCATTGAGTGAGCCAGGGCCTGAGATTTATCCTCAGTTCCTGGGCAGAGGCCAGGAACACAGCGCCAGACAGACAGAGGCCTGAGCTGTGAGGCTCCAACCTAAGACACTAAAGCGAGGCACCAAGTCACAGGAAGCTGGCACGGCCTCAATGGTGTGGGTCCGGATTCAAAGGAACAATTATTGTGAGTGACTTTTGAAAGCACTCCTAATTCTCCAGCAGATCTGAAGTCGTGATGGAAATTTCATGGCGGGGGGGCTGGGGTAGATAAGTATGTGAAGAACTAAAAAGTCGGGGTTCAGAAGATGAAGTACAGGGGTTCAGGAGATGGAGTACAGGAATTGCTGAGATCAAAGAGAGAAGACCGTGAACGGTAGGTATGAGAAATGCCCTGGATCTGAGATAAAGGAGAGGACCCCACACAATAGGGCCGGTTCTCAAAGGGTGAAGAACATTAAAATATTAAGCCTACAGGAGTTCTGCTGCTGACAGAGAAAAAGTTGGGAAGAAAAGAGAATTGCATCTGAAAAAAGGAGTCCCTGGAGAATGCATTAATAACTCCGTGTGTGTGTGTGTGTGTACACGCGTGCGCGCGCACACGCTTGTGTGTGTGTCCAGAAGGAAACTCCCCAAAAGGAAATGCATGCGAAGGGTGGACGCCAAGCGGAGCCACTGTGAGGACGGTGGGAACTGTGGGAGCCTGGCATGCCTGGAGGGTGACCCGCAGGAGGCCAGTCCCCGACACTTACCTCGACCGTAGCCCTGCGTGTGCTTGGCGAAGCTCCGCACCACCGCCTCCACCGCCTCGCGCAGCACCGCAGGGCTCCCCGCGGCGCCGGGGAGCAGGGGCAGCCCGGGGGCCCCAGCCAGAAGCAACGGAGGCGGGGGCGGGGCGGGGGGCGGCGGGGCGGGCGGCGGGCCCGCGGGGGGTGTGGCGGCGCTAGTCGGGGCCCCGGTCACCCCCGGCCGCAGCGCTCGCAAAGTGCCTCTCCCGCCGACACCTACGCCTGGCTGCAGCCGCTGTGCTCGTATCGTCTCCATCCCGGCGGCCGGCGGAGCTGGGCCCCGGAGCCTGCCAGCCTGGCGAGCTAACGGTCCCAGCCACCCCAGTGAGCAAGAGCCGGGGGATTGAGGGCGGTGCCGGGATCCAGCTGTCAGTCAAGAGTGGGCGGGACGAGCCAGATGCCATGCCAATCACTGGTGGAGAGGGAGGAAAGGGGTGGGCCCCTGAGCCACCTTAGGCAAATGATTGAGGAAGACGGACGCTGCGGGAACCAATTGAAAAAAGAAAAGGCTAAGTCGTGTAAGAGGGGAGAGCTTCGGAGCATCTTTGGGAATCCTGTGGTAAGCGCTAGAAATCCGGCCAGACCCCTGGGGCGGGGCTTGAAGGAAAAATAGGCCTGGATGCAATGCTGGGTAGAATTGTAGCTGGAGAGGATTCTTAAGGACCATTTGATCACTTTACTTTCTAGATAGAGATGCGGTTCAGAGAAGTGATGTGACTTGTCTCTAAGTTCATACTCAATTGGTGGTGGAGTGAAAATGGAGTATGAGGCTGACTTCAATGAGAACATGCTATGTAGTATACTTCAGTCCACTGCCTTACTTAATGACTGCAAGCACAAACCAGATTTTATTTACGAACAAGAAAAGTGATGCACAGGAAGATTAGATACACTGCCCCAAATCAAATGACTAGATGGCAAGGGAGATTCAGACATTGTTCTGATCCAAATGTTCCCTCCCCCTTTTTTTTTAACTAGTCTACATTCAGGAATGGTTTTCTGATTTCAGTTATCCACTAAGAGAGTCAGAGAGCTTAGAATGTGTTTATCACTGTACAGAAAGAATGAACTAGAATACATGCAGAAACCTATCAAACCGAGAAATTCAGGACATAGATGGAAGGGGTACTTCGTCCAGGTAAGGCTGGGTTCCAACAGTTGTCCCCAGCAGACATCCATGCACATGCTGTAACGCCCCTTTGTTGACTGACCATCACTCCTTTTGCCCCTTAGGTGAAGTTACTAGCCCCACTCCCTCTCCTAGGGTGTCTAAGAGACCTGGGACAATGGAGGTGAGAAGAAAATAAATGAGGCACACCTGGTGAAATGAAATTAGACCCTGTATTTAAAACAACAACAACAACAACAAAACCTGTGTGGTCAAGACATAGGAAGTCACATCTGCTTATGGAGAACGAGGGAGGGGGCCACTCTGAAAGAATCTTACATCATTAAGGGTCAGGCACGGGGAAGCTAGGGGAAGACTACCAAATGCCTTCAAACCTTTAGAACACTGGGCTCATTTGCCTTTTCTTCTGCAACCACTAGTGGTCAGTTGGTGTCTTGAAGAAGGTAGCTGCAACCTCTAGATTCGCTCCCTGAGTAGTTGTGACTGTTAAGTGTCACCCTCCCGTCCCCTCTCTCTGTACCCCCAGCCCACACCTTCCGGCAGCAGTGACGAAACAGACTTCTGAACACATTTATTTGACATGTCAAGTGGTAAGAGGACTGACTTAGGCTTGCTCCCCACTTCTGCCTGTGCGGGGTGTTCATAAGCTCAGACACACAGAAGAGCAACTTTGAGCCCATGACCTACCCCCTGGGGTAAACAAGACAATCTGTAGTGGTGTGTGTGTGTGTGTTGGGGGGTGGGGCACAGGGAGGGAATAAAAAGCAGGAAATTGAGAAGTGGAGGGCATGAAAGGCAGCAACAGAACTGAGATTGGGAGCTGCTTCAGGAACGCCAAGAATAGTGAGGAAGACATCCTGAAAAGCGGGTGGAAGCAGGGTGTGAGCACGGAGCCAGGCATGAAGAAGCAAGGCCTGAAGAACGGGGTGAGATATTCGGGAAGAGAGAGTGGACTATGCGAAGGTACGATAGGCCACGCTGCAGGGCGTACATGGAAAGCAAGGGATCGCTTCTTCAGGAGGGCAAAGATACAGGAGGCCAGCCATGAGGGGGCTTCCTGCTGGTTCTCAACAAACGTGTCTGGGACCCTAGCACAAGTGGTCCTCTGTTTGTTGGTGTGCTGTGCCTATGGGTTCCCAAGTAATCCCATGTACTTGTGAAATGACCAGGGCATGAATGCGTGGGTCTATACGCCCAGTAAACACAGTATTTATCCTTCCTCACTAGTAAGTGTACTGTGCTTGTGGACACATGCTTACCCATGTGTGCGTGCACAGTGCCAGGAGCACATGCAAGAGATCCCTTGTCCGAGGTATCAGCTGGTTCTCCCTCTATCAGGGTCCTGACCCTCCCCCTCCTTGGCGCCCCTCATTTCTTTCAGCGCCCTGGTTCCCCAGGCCCGCCTAGACTCTGGAAACCCCCTAGCAGGCGAATCTGTTCAGTCTGCATGGAATGGCGTCTCACCAGCTTGCGCTTGGTCCTGGGAGACCCTGGTGCCCCAGAGTGTGGAGGGGCAGGCAGTGAGGGTGCCCGACCTCCAGGTTGAGGACGAATGTCGGGGATGGGAGGGTGGGGACTGACGTTGAGAGGAGGCAAAAAACCAGGTCGCGTTTGCGAGATGTGGTCCAGGAGCAAGGTCCCGGAGCCCCTTCGCTCTAGCAGCCCTGGACTCCGCCTCCGTCCGCTCAGCGGGGATACAGCCCCGGGCAGACTTTCCTGGGACTGGCGTGGGGAGGAAACTGAGCCCGCTGGTGGGAGGGTCAGCGGAGAGGCGCTGTATCGCCGGCGCTCCAGGGATACGCGGCTGGACTCGGGAGAGTCAGGGCAAAAATGTCCAGGGGTGTCGAGCTCCACCGGCTCCATGCGGCTCAGTTTTTGCCTTAGCCCTGAAGGAAGACCAGACTCCTGAGCCTCGGGCGCAGTGTTTCGGCGCGAGAGAGGACCCACACCCGTCACTTTCTCCGCCCATGGGGGCGGGTCCTCCGGGCCTTCAGTGCTGTGACGCCGAGAAAGACGTGGTCTACCGGTCAGGGTCAAGCCGTTGAATTCAGCAGCCAGACGCTCCAAGCCCGGCCTCCCTTCCACAGGAGGGACCGGTTGAGGAGGAGCCACAAGGCCCCAGGGCTCGGAGTTGAGCCTTTTGAGTGGTTTTGGAGGATGTCGAGGTGGCTTGGGGAGAGGCTCGGAAGGGGAAGGGTCATCAGGGGGCTTAGGAAGAGGAAATTCAAAAATGTCTCTTTTCTCTTCTTCTTCCTGGGCACGAGGGGATAATAATCCGCGTCCTCCTCCTGCAGTCTGCAGTTGGACTTCTGAAGGCGACGTGCAGACCCCTGGACTAGGAGGAGCGGGTGTAGGGTCCTCTACCCCCGGGGACGGTGGGGAATTAAGATACTGCCTGGTCTTCTTGGTGCCCGAGGGCGAGGTATCCGTGGTTATGATGATGACCTCCGTGCCCTTGGCCTTGCAGGCGTCCAGCAGTGTGGCAAGGGTCTCGCGGTCCCCGCGGTCCAGGGCGTGAACAAGCGCCGAGGCGCCAGCGTGATCTCGGACTGAGGGGTCTGCGCCGTGGGCAAGGAGCAGAGAGGCCACTGCGGCTCCCCCACCCCCGGCGCAAGCATGCATGAGCGCGGTGCGTCCTAAACGGTCTGCGATGTTGGGATCCGCGCCTTGCTCCAAGAGATAGCGAACCATGCGCGCCTTGTTCTGAGGGTCGTCGTAACGGGCCCTACAGGCCGCCATTAGCGCAGTCTCCCCCTGGGCATCACCCTCATTCACGTAGGCTCCTCCCTCCAGAAGCAAACGGGCCAAGCGTAGCTTACCCTGTCCCACGGCCCGAAGAAGAGCGTGGCCCTCGGTGTGCAGCATAGCTGCGGCTCGGGCAAAAGCACCGATGGAGCTGGGACTGGGACCTGCCGAAGATATCTAGGAGTATGGGGGTGGTGGTTGGGAGAGGCCTGAGGTCTCTCGGTAGTGAAACCTATCCCTGTGAAAAAGAGAGAGAGGGAGCTCATTAACAGGCTCAGCAGGGAAACTGAGGCACTGATGAAGGCACCTGATGTATGACGGGGGGATGTAGGGGGGCTACAATGCACAGTCTTTCCTTTTGATTCCTGCCTTTGAGCCGTCCCATCCCCCCCCCCACCAGCGCATGCCAAAGGAGGTGGGAAGGGTGCACCACCCGCACTGAAGGATGAGAGCTCGTGCATATACGTACATGTACGCGCACAGATATTCCCACCCCCCTTCGCACCCCACGGCTTATCAGACCTTTCCAACATCCCCCTTTTCTTATCCACACTTGGAATACCCCTCTCTAGGATACTGAACGCCACCCACCCACACACATGCACCCGTACAGTCATACACATATTTCTATTCCTAACCTCTTTTAGATTGCCACATCCCAAAAAATTGAGGGGGGGGGGGGAGCATATTGCAATTGGGACCTAAAGGGGTGGAGGAAGAATTAGGGATTCTTTTGCCTTTGCTATGTTCCCCATTGCTTCTTGTTCTTCCCCCTCCCAGGCTGTACCCCCAAATAGATACCTGAATGTCCGCATAATCTCTGCCTGGCCAGGATTGAGGCCGGGGCCATGGGGGCCTCTGGGGTAGAGGAACCGGGTACCTGGGGGCCCACATGGCGTGGGGGGGTACCCGGATTCCCTTGGTGTCAGTATCTGCGCCCCAGCGCTGGATCCTGGTCCCTCCTCCCGGTGCGCCCCGGGCACAGCGCCGGCTCCGGAGGAGAGAAGAGGGGGGGTGGGGGCGGAGCTCTTCTGTGCTATTTATAGCCCAGTCTCTGCGGGTGGGGGCGTCCAGCACCAACCCGCTCCCCACCCCCATGCGCATACGTATAAACCTATAAACACTTAAGGAAGAAAAAAGCACCCAGCGCCTTCAATCTTGACTTCCCTTTCTTAACCCACCTCCCCAGCCCAAACAAACCTAAGTGCTCCTTAGGGGACTCTCCCACGACCCATTCAGGAACCATCCAGATTCTTCGTTGATCTTCAGCAGATCTCCATGAGCTCCGGTCTGCCAGACCTGACTGCCACACACGGCATATGGCACACTGTGCGGAGGGGCGTGGGGAGGCGGTTGGGATCTGCAGCGGCGTCCACACAGAGCTGAGAGGCAGGAGATGTGGCTCCCTTCCCGTAGTTTAGCTATCAGGGCAAGTATAGCCTGGAATCAGATAGCAGGATATCCCCTCTGCACCCCCTCAAACACCATAGAGACACCTGGATCTCAGTCCCCTAGGGTCTCTTAGAAATGTAAAGAAGGTGATTTTCCCAGGGGAATTTTAGGACAAGGGGCATTCTCAAATTCCCTCTTTACAATATTTTAAGAGGTATTTTAGGAGGTAGAAAAAGGCAGAGTGATGACCGAACCCTGTTGCACGGGTGCGTTCATTACATCTCTTTACTCCCTCAGACTCATTCTTCCGTCTCCCTTGAAGGTCCCTGCCTGAATCACTCCTTGTCTCTTCCTATCTGTTGCTCACTGCCTCTGCCTCTTTGTGCCACCTGCCCTGTCTCCATGGTTACCAAAGCTTCCATCTGCATAGTTTAGGGATGAGTTTGTGTCCAGCTGGAAGGTACCAAAGGAAGTGGGGCCATTGGATGGATTTAGAAAGCTCACCAAGGATCCTAGAGGACTCAAGTGGTGGACACCACCATGAATAGATTAAAAATAATAATAATAACGTTACTGGGAAGGATGAGAAATAGTTGTAGAGAAAACACCCACTTTTACTAGCTATTGACGTGTGCCGAGTGGTTTGCATACATACATACATCATCTTCAACCCTCACGACTCTGGGAGGTGGGAACTATTGTCTTCTTGCAACAAATGATAATGAGGTTAAGCAGGTTCCCCCAAAGTTTCACAGCTATGTTTTTTGTACTATTCCAAAAACCGAGCACACATCACCGCATCCGCATGCAACTTCTCAGTCTAGAGGCCATTTTCTCCGACCTCTGGCATATTCTTGTTGACTAATTCCTAGTTTTATCTCCATCCTGAAGTATTTCCCTTTATGTCTACTCTACGAAAGAATGACTTTCTACTCCACCTCCTTCCCTTGAAGGGGCTTGAAGGGCAGTGGAAAGTGCAGAAAGAAAGAAAAAAAACCCACTGGGTTCCCTCCTTCTCTCCCCAGTGACTTCACTGATCCTAAGCGCCCTCCACCACTTCTCAGACACAGCAACAATCTGCATTTGAGGCCTGAGCTTGGTAGCAGAGTCAAGAGTATCAAGAGTTCAAGGCCAGCGTAGACTGGGTAGCCAGACCCTCCCTTTAGAAAAAAAAAATCTTTTAAAGATTATTTATTGGTAGTGCTGGAGACTGAATAAGATTGGGAAGTCACCAAAAGAGGGGTGTGTGTGTGTGTGTGTGTGTGTGTGTGTGTGTGTGTGTGTCCCTCTAAGCCAGAAGAGGGCGCTGGAGTCAGGCGGTTGGGAGCCTCCTGGAGGGCTCTGGGAACTAACTCCAGTCTCCGCAGGCAGAGCTGTTATCAGTTGAGCAGTATGATGTCTCTAACCCAGGGCTATATTTCCCAGCAGCGGTTCTCCTCTTCTGGCTCAGCCACATGCCTGGATGAGCTCTGAGTAGCAGGTCATCTTAGCCGACTGCTGCCATCCAGGGTCTGTTAAGTCTAGGCTGAAGAGGTGAATTCTGCAGCCCCAGGTCTCAGCGCGCCCCACTTCCCAAGCCTCAGTTCCGGTTAGGCTGGCTCCCTCCGCCTCCCCGCCTCGCCCGCCTCCGCTCTCGTTGATTGGTCGGGAAAACCCACCAATGGAGAGGTCAGGGAGGCGGGCCCAGAGCGCGGGCTGGAAGAAGAAAAGCTGATTTCAAGTTGGCGGCTGCGTGGGCCCCGAGTGGGGGAGGGACGCCAGGTAAGGCTGCGACCTGGTGGCTCTGACCCGGTTTGGTTCGGTACTTCCCAAATTAGTCCCTCGGCGCAGACAGCAACGTAGATAACGCTTTCTGTCAGCGTGTTGGATCTGCCCCCTTCTGAATCCCTCCCCTTTCTCCCCGGGCTCTCACTGCTGTCTTGACTGTACACCGGAGACAGGGCTTGCTGTGGTGTCTGGGCATAGATATTAAAGCAAGAGAGGAAGGCTCATTCTTATAGCTCAGACTCTTCTATGGTATCAGCTTCTCCCGCATCTGTTAACATAGCATTAGCCCCCTGTCAAGAGCCTGACAGATTATTACCTCAAGTCAACGGAACCGCTACCCTTTGCCCACCGCTTTCCTAGACCGCCTTGAAGAATTTATTGATCCCCAGCCTGACAATGTCTGATTATCACTATTGGAATCTCTTTAATTTTTAAAATCACATTTATTATTTGTGGGGGGAGGTGGCGTGCGCGCCATGGCTTGTGCAAGGAGGTCAGAGGACAACTTGAGCTAGTCAGTCTGTTTCCTGGCCACTTGACAAGAGTATTTACCGTCTCATGAGGCTTACTTTATCCCTCCATCCCTCCCATCCCTTTTATCGGAAGACTCTTGCTGTGTAGCCCATACTGGCTTCCAATTTGCTTTCCTCCTGCTACAGTCTCCCCAGTGCGAGGATTACACGTTCTCGTTTGATGTTTCTCTTCTATGAACGGAAGGTTTGATGGGACAGATTGTGGTACTTAATACATTGTGTTCAATAAGCGTTAATCAAATGGAGTTGATTTGTGGGAACCAGTGTTATTGTCAAGGAGGACAAATATTAAATGCCTAATATAATTAGGGAACGATAAAAGACAACACAGTTTATAATTAATGACCTTTAAATTGGTGGTTTATTGCATTAATGTTTTATAGTTAGTCTCAGACCCAAGAAGGAAAACAACGAAAAGAACCGGAAGGGAGTATTTATGACTCACAGGATCTATAGACTCAAGTTCAAACGACAGATATTTACTGAGCACCTACTGTATACCAGACACCATGCTAGACAATGGGGATCACAGCGAACCCTCTGTTAACATCTATTCAATAAACTGTTATTTAGTATGTGGGAAAATATTTTTGAGACAGGTTCTTTCTATGCAGAGCAAGCAGGCTACCCTCCAACTTATAATCCTCCTGCCTCAACCTTCCTGGGATAACAGGCTTGTACCACTACACCCCAAATAAACTTTTTTCTTCTAAATTGAGAAGCATGAATCTGGTCTTACAAATGCTAAGCACTGATTCTGCCCAGAACAGAACTCACTAGCTCTTTTCAGGTTGGTCCACTATTTAATTTTTTTCTTTGTATTTATTTATTCAACTTAAACTTATTTATTATGAGTGTGCCTTGGTAGACTGTGTGCCATGGTGCATGTGTGACAGTCCGAGGAATGAAGTGTATTCTACAGGCTGGCCCCAAACTCACTATGGAGCCAAAGATGAATTCAAACTTCTGAACGACAGGCTTGGCCCTGGCTTTCTGCTAAGCAAGTTTGTTGTTTGTGGGGGTTTATTTATTTTCTTAACTGGGGATTGAATTAAGGGCCTCATGCATTGCTCAGTAAGGTTCTGCCACTGAGCTATAGTGCCCACCAGCTCTCTGAATTCTTCTTGTTTATGTGTGTGGGGGTTTTGTCTGCGTGTGGATCTTTGCACCACTTGTGTGCTTGAAAACCTCAGAAGGAAGAAAAGGGATGCCTGGGACTGGAGTTACAGACAGCTGTGAGCCACCCTGTGGGTCCAGTTCCTCTGGAAAAGCAGCCACTGCTCTTAACCGCTGAGCATCTCTCAGCCCTCCCCTGCATTCTTGAAAACAAAACATCCTTTTTTACTTGTTAATTGTAGGATATGCATTTATTCCGTACAACTTTCAAACACGTAGTAATATAAGAGTGTATTATTTCATAGCCCTAACATAACAGTGATCGTAATTAGTATTTTACAACTTTAAACTTTATTGTTATTTTATGTACCTGAACACTCGTGCCAGCCACAGCATGCATGTCGGCGTCTTGGACAACTTTGTAAGGCCGTGTCACCCTTCACTTTATGAGGTTCCAGGGATGGGACTCAGGTTCTTGGACTGCCACTGACTATCTGCTGAGCCGTCTTGCCTGCCCTTGATACTAGTATTTTGATATACATACTCTCAGTTTATTCTGTTTATATGCATAACTTTGTGTTTTATAAGTAAATAGGGCCACACAATAAATTCAATTTTGTACCAAGAATGAAAACATAAAAAAGAGAATAACAGAAAAATGTGACTTTATATTGTATTTTCCCTTACCCCTCACACTCCATATTATCAACCCTCTGCCTTGAAAGAGGTTTGTTTGAAGGTTTTTGTTGTTGTGTTTTGTATATTGTTTGGTTGGTTTGGTTTTTTTTTTTTCTTTCAAAATAGGATTTCTCTGTGTAGCCTTGGCTGTCCTGCAACTGGCTCTGTAGACCAGGTTAGCCTCAAACTCTAAATTTCTGCCTGCTTCTGCCTCCCAAGTGCTGGAATTAAAGGCACCGGCTACCACTGCCTGGCTGGTTTTTGTTTGTTTGTGGTTTTTATCATCTATTATTAGACTACTTATGTCATTTCAAATTTGTTGTTGTTTGAAACAAGGTTTCACTATGTAGCCCAGGCTGACCTGGAACTCCATAGATACCTCAGACTGACTGCTTTCTGCCTGAGCCTCCTTGAAGGCTTGAACTGTAGGTGTGGGTCATTGTGTCTAGTTTATTTCAGAACCTTTGCTGCCATAAATAGTTATTTTTTTTGGGGTGGGGGAGGTTAGAGACAGGGTTTCTCTGTGTAGTCCTGGCTGTCCTGGAACTCACTCTGTAGACCAGGCTGGCCTCAAACTCAGAAATCTGCCTGCCTCTGCCTCCCAAGTGCTGGGATTAAAAGTGTGCGCCACCACCGCCCGGCCATAAATAGTTCTTTAACAAACATTGTAATACTTTTATTGCAGAGTATGTGACTACTTAGGACAGATTTTAACAGCAGGGTTTCTAGATTAAGAATAAAAACACTAAAAACCCCAGGAGATTGTTTAGTCTTCCCTTGGAGGTGTGCTTAAACGTTTTAGTTGGCTTCCTTTTGTTATGGTGAAACACTAGGACCAAAGCCAACACAGGGAGGAAAGTGTTTATTTGGTTTACACTTCTCAGTCAGTCTTCCATAAGGGAAACAGAGGCCATGGAGGGTGCTGCTGACTGACTTGCTCTCCAGAGCTTTTCCAGACAGCTCGAGACCACCTGCTCTAGCTTGTTCTCTCCAGCGTGTCTCTGTAAAACTCTCCTGGTCTCCTGGTGACATGCCTCCTCCCTCTATGCTGCTCTCCTCTCCCTCTCAACTCTCCTACACTGCAGACTCCGCTGTGCCCGGTACTGCACTCTCAGTGTGCTGTCTGTCTCTCCCTTAAGCAGTTTCCCTGTCCTCTCTTCTCAGGAGAGTTGGGCAGATCCTCTTCTGTCAAATCTTTCTCTGATTCGTCACTTTGTCTGCCACTCAATTAGACATCACTTTCAAACATGGGTGCTTCCTTCTACAAACTAACCTTACCTTCACTGTTTGGGACTAAAGGTGAGTACTAAAGTCGCAGCTGTACTCCAGCCAGAGGGATTAAAGATGTGTAAGGGCTGAGCCACACCACAACTAGGTTCAAATATCCTGTAACATACATACAATTATATTTTTTAAAGCAGAGACTAAAAAGATGGCTCAGTGATTAAGAGGGTGTACTGTAGTCACTTTTATTTCCCAGCGCCCTCTGCAACTCCAGCTACAGGGTACTCCGACCTCCGGCCTCCATGGGCATCAGAACCCACATGTACATACCCACAAACACACAATACACATAATTCGTAATTAAAATATCTAGAAAGTTTGAAAGAAAGAAAGAAACCAGGCATGATTTTAACTCTAACACTTGGGAGGCAAAGGCAGGCAGATCTCTGAGTTTGAGGCCAGCCTGGTCTACATAGTTCTAGGACAGCCAGCACTATGTAGAGAACCTGTCTCAAATAAATAAATAAATAAATAAATAAATAAATATTTTAAACTGGCTTTATTGACCATTCTTTTGTCAATTTTCTGTTCATATTCTTTGTTTTGTTGTTGTTGATGTCTATCTGTTTTGAGTCAGGGTCTTCTTATGTACTCATATGCAGAACAGGCTGGCTTTGAACTCAGAGATCTGCCTGCCTTTGCCACAAGTGCTAGAATTAAAGGTGCTAGACACCATGTCCAGCCTTTGTCCTTTTTTCCCTATTTGTTTTATCTGGGTTTTGTTTTGTTTTTGTTTTTCTTTATGTTTTGTCTTTTTTTTTTGGGGGGGGGTGGACACTATCTTGCCGTGTAGCCTAGAGTTTGCAATTCCCCTGTCTCAGTTTTTCTGGAGCTGGAATTACAGACATGTTCCACAGGCTCATCTTACTTGCTGTTTTTACCCTCTAGTGCTGGGATTGGTCCTGGGCTGTGCACTTCCTGGGGAAGGACTCTACCGTGGAGCTCCATCTCCAGCTGTCATTTCTCCTGGGGGAAGGGATGGCTTTCTTCCGTTTACATCTCCAAGAGTCTAACACAGAGCTGACTACTCTTACCTTATTAGAATAGAGGATTAGAGCGCCCACTGCTGATCACTCCATCATCTCTAGGGACCTCATCCACACTCTTAGTTGTAAGCTGACTAGTCCACCAGAGTATAAACTCCATGTAGGAGGCACCAAGGGTGCACAGGAGTTTTGTCATTGTTTAGTTTTGTCCTTTTGCTCACAGCTTTATCAACAGCATTCAGAAGTGGGTGTGGTCGTTTGAATGAGTATAGTCCCTAGAGACTCATATATTTGGGTGCTTTGTCTCCAGTGGGTAGAACTGTTTGGGAAGGGTAGGGAGATGTGTCACTGGGGGTGGGCTTTGAGGTGTCAGAAGGCCTCACTGTTCCCGGTTAGCTAGCTCTCTGTCTGCCTCATGCCTGTGGATGGGATGTGAGTTGTTAGCTATGCTCCTGTGCAGAGCCTGCCTGCTGCCATCCCTGTCATGATGGTCATACACTCACCCTCTGAAACTGCAAGCCCCCAGTAAAGTCTCTCCTATGAGTTGCCTGGTCATGGTGCCTCTGGGAAGGAATTTAAAAGTAATGAAGGCATTGGGTTTATAATTACTCTCATTTTATAGACAAAGAAGGAACCAAAGTTTATGTAGCTAGGAAATGACAGAACTGGAACTTTTCGGTTGGTTGGCTGGTTGGTTGGTTTAGGTGTTTTGAGCCAGGAACCATGTTGCCCAAGATGGCCTGGAACTCGCTGTGTAGCCTCACCTGACCCTGAACTCCAGATCAGCCTGCCTTGCCCTCTCAAGTGGTCACAGGCATTTGCTCCCACTCCCAGCTCTGCCTTCCTTCAGCTCCAGGAATTTGTTGGTGGTTTTTTGTATGTTGTATTGAAACGTGCCCTTTAGTAGCTTTTACTACAGTGCAAAGGTGTATAAGTGGGCCAGTGTCTGTCCTGTGAACGCTGGTGTGTGGGCAAAGCACAGCATACTGGTGAGCACTGGGGAGGGCTGCTGGAAACAGACACAGATCTGGATCACAGTATAGGAAACTTCTAATGCCCTCAAGGGTCTCTCGTAATGTTTTATGAGTGTATGTTAATTACATAGCAGCGGGTTCCGTTACAACATCTTCATAGATGGTCTTCAATCATCTATGTACAGTGTATTTCTTCTTTCTTGTTTGTTTTTGTTTTGTTCTGTTTTGTGTTTCAAGTCATGGTTTCTCTGTGTAGCCCTGGATGTCCTGGAACTAGATCTGTAGACCAGGCTGGCCTCGAACTCACAGAGATCCACCTGCCTCTGTCTCTTAAGTGCTGGGATAAAAGGCATGCTCCACCACATATTCTCTCTCTCTCTCTCTCTCTCTCTCTCTCTCTCTCTCTCTCTCTCTCTCTCTCTC
>NW_021620675.1:968262-981526 GCF_004785775.1 Grammomys surdaster
CTCTCTCTCTCTCTCTCTCTCTCTCTCTCTCTCTCTCTCTCTCTCTCATGTGCATGCACACATGTGTGTATTATGTGTGTGTACACACACACACACACAGTGGAGCTGGGCAGTGTCATCCTCACACCATGGGTGAAGCTGTTACCCTCTCTTATCCCTTCCTTTCCCATTTCTGCTAACCTTCTTTCCAATTTAACCTCCTTGTGGCTTTGTGTCTTTTTGGCGTTTGTGACTCCATGATTTTCAATAGAGTTGTTTTATAGTAAAATGAGAAATATACCCTTCCTTCCTTCCTTTCTTTCTTTCCTTCTTTCTTTCTTTCTTTCTTTCTTTCTTTCTTTCTTTCTTTCTTTTTCTATTTATTTATTGATTGATTGAGATACAGTCTCACTATGTAGCCTTGGCTGGCTTATTTCCAGATTCCTGTTTAGACCAGGCTGATCTCTCAAGCTCACCTGCCTCTGCTTTCTGAGTGCTGGGATTAAAGGTGTGCCCCACCAGGCCTGCCTCAGGAAGGGTTTCTTTACAGGAGAACGAGAACCTTACCAGTGGTTACACCACTGAAGAAAATGTCCCTCCCCCTCCCATAACTTCTTCTAATCAGGGATGGGTAGGTCTCATGATCCCCTCCTGTGACAGCATGTTAACAGGCCCAGTCTTAGGCTGATCGTGTGCAGTTCATCACAGGTGCTGTGAGTTCAAGGGTCCAGCCCTTTCCTTCCTCCTCCTGTGGAGTGGGTGAGAAAGATAACCTATGTACAGCTTGACAACCAACAGTCATGTATTCTCTATACCTTGACCAGTCTCCAGAGTCACTGCTGCCTGTAACAAAAGGAAGCCAACAGCTGCACCAACCCAGAAGTTAAATCATGTATTTATTTAGAAGGCCTTTCCAGAGTTCCAGCAGGCGCTTCCCTCCTGGACCTTTGATCTCTGTAGCCAGGAGCTTTTGAGTGTACAGTACCATTTTTTAGAGTTGTAAATGGGTTCATTACAGATTCCCAAACCGAGAAGGGAAGACCAGTTCTGTGTAGTTTCCGCCCGCCCCCTTAATGCCGGCATTAGCCAGGGTTCACATCTCTCCCTCTGCTCCTTTGTGGTCAGTTGTTTAATGTGGGAGTATGTGGACGTAGTTGGAGTCGTCTAAGCTCCAAGCTCATGGCTTTTCTTCTTAGCTCCTGATAGCTCTGCATCAGAGCTGCTGGCTTCTCCACAGCTGGAGCTGTGGGACAGAAACCTAAGCCTAAGCCAGCTGCTCTCCTCTTCCTTTGAAGGAGACAAAGATGTGGTGACAAGCTGTTGCTCTCCTGAGGCCAGCAAAATGCTCTCTCTCAATGGCAATTCTTTTTTTTTTTTTTTTTTTTGGTTTTTGGTTTTTGGAGACAGGGTTTCTCTGTATAGCCCTGGCTGTCCTGAAACTCACTCTGTAGACCAGGCTGGCCTCGAACTCGGAAATACGCCTGCCTCTGCCTCCCAAGTGCTGGGATTAAAGGCGTGCGCCACCACTGTCCGGCTTTTTTTTTTTCATGGCAATTCTTTTCTTCCATTTTTGTAATGGTAGTTAGACTCCTAACTCCTCAGATACCATCTTCTTGCTACAGATTATTAATCTTATATATGATTTGAGATATATAAAATATTTACATTTAGTTCAATTTTTAAACTTTTACTTCACATGAGGGAGAGATAGAATCCTCAAAGTCCTCTGACCTCATCTGTTCCTCCCCCACCTTATTGAGGCAAGGGTCTCTAACCACTGAGCTAATTAGCCTCTAGACTCCCAGGATTCTCCTTTTTCTGTTTCCCATTGGTTCTGTGGATCAAACACAGGTTATCAGCTTGCATCCCTAGTTAAAATTTTAAATCAATAACTTTATTTATTGGCTGGTTATGTTGGCACATTCCTGTAAGATTAGAACTTGGGAGTTAGAAGCAGGAGGATCACAAGTTTAGAACTTTCTGCATAGCCCAGGCTAGCCCCTAGACTCCTTGGCTTGGCCCTTCTCTTTCCTCAGCCCTGCAAGTGCTGGGATTACAGGGTCGAGTCACAATGCCTACCTAATAATTTTCTCTTATTATAAAAGAAGTGTTCACACATTATAGGAAAAATTAATACACAAACAGGAAGAAAAGAAGCAATTATGAAGGCCCATCACGTTTACTTTGTACTTTGTACTTTGGGATTATAATCTAATATTAATTTATTTTCTTTTCTTGGGAGCTGAAGTGATGGTTCTGTGATTGAGAGCACTCATTGCTCCTGTGGAGGATCCAGGGTTTTCCCAGCACCCGCATCAGGCTGCTAACGACCATCTATAGCTCCAGTCTCAGGAGAAACAGTGCCCTCTTCTGGTCTTCATGGGCACTGCATTCAAGTGTGTGTGTGTGTGTGTGTGTGTGTGTGTGCGCGCGCAAAAAACCCATACACATAAAATAAAATTAAAGATCTTAAAAATAAATAGATTGGTCTTGTTTTTAATTATGGATCTGTGTATCTCTGTGTATACACACGAATTCAGGTATCCATGAGGGCCAAAGGCACAGGAACTCCTGGAGCGAGAGTCTTTGTGGGTGCTGGGAATCAAATTCCTGTCATCCGGAAGAGCAGTACCCACTCTCAACCACTGAGACATCTCTCTAGCTGAACTCTTTTTAGTAATTTAAAGTATTATTTAATTTATTTGTATGTGTACCACGTATGTAAAATGTGTATGGAGGCTGTTGCAGGCATTGGATCTCCCAAAGTAGAGTTACAGACAATGGGAATTGCCTGGTGTGAGCTGTGTGGACCAAACCCAGGTCCTCTGCAAGAGCACGGGATACTTTTAACCATCACACCATCTCTCCAAATCATGTCTAAAAATATTTTTTAAATGTTTTAAAAGTGTGTGCATGAGAGTGCAGATGCCCTCAGAGGTCAGATAAGGGAGTTAGATTCCCTGGAGCTGGATTTACAACCATGTGAGATACCAGACACAAGTCCTGGGAAGAAACTCCATTCCTCTACAAAAGCAATGCACATCTTAACCACTGAACAAAGTCTCTCCAGCTTTGTTTATTTTGAGACATGATCTTGCTATTCATCCCTCAGTGGCCTGGAACTCTATGTAGACCAGGCTAGCCTGAAACTGATAATCCTCTGTCTTAGCCTTCCAAGTACAGGGCTGGGATTATAGGTTTGTGGTATCACTCCTAATGTTTTATTTATGTTTTAAGTAAGTAAGTAAGTAAGTAAGTAAGTAACTAAGTGTATCTTTTACTTATTTTGCATTTTTTGAGGCAGGGTTTTTCTGTATAACTTTGGCTGTCCCGAAACTCGTTCTATAGACCAGACTGGCCTCAAACTCAAAGTAATTCCTTCCTCTGCTTCCCAAGTTCTGAAACTAAAGGCGTGTCCCTCCACGGCCTAGCACATTGACTTTTTTAAGTGTCACCAAAAAAGGATTTGGAATTTAGCCCAAAGGTAGGGCACTAGCCTAGCACGAAAAAAGCCCTGGGTTTGAACCTGGGCATGGAGGGAAATGTCACCTGCCGTAGAGCATCGTGTGTCACGCAGCTCCTCGCCCCGTGTCTCTTCTAGTATTACATCTTTATCTCTTTGTTTTTGTCTTTATTAGGTTTTCTCACTGGATCTTTGTTTTTGTCTTTATTAGGTTTTCTCACTGGATCTTTGTTTTTGTCTTTATTAGGTTTTTCTCACTGGATCTCTGCGTATCCAGGCCCTCTCCACCATGGCCGGCCGGGGTGGGGGCCGGGGTCGGGGCCGAGGCCAGTTAACCTTCAACATGGAGGCTGTGGGCATTGGGAAGGGTGACGCTTTGCCCCCGCCCACTCTCCAGCCCTCTCCACTCTTCCCTGTGAGTGTCTCCCTTCCCTTCCTAAGCCTCCCATGTGCCCCTATTGAGCCCATGTGAGCACAGAATCCTCCTGGCCCATGGTGAGCCATCAACACCTTGATTCTGTCTCTACAGTCACGCCCCATGGGAGATGTTTTCCAGGCAAAGAAGTGTTTATCTTCACTCTTCATACCCTCCACTCTCCAGCTCTCAAAATGCCCTCCATCGTCCTGGCCCTCCCATTCTTACTGAGAACACTGGATTTTACTTGGGGGAAAGGCCCTTTAAGGTTTTACTGCAGTGCTCCTCACTAACCCTGTACTTCCTCAGCCCTTGGAGTTCCACCCAGTGCCACTGCCCGCAGGAGAGGAAGGGGAGTATGTCCTGGCACTAAAGCAGGAGCTGCGTGGGGCCATGAGGCAGCTCCCCTACTTCATCCGTCCAGCTGTCCCCAAGAGAGGTCAGTAGAAAGGCTAGTGTCATGTTTAGGGCCTTCTATAGGCAGTGTCCACACTCAGCTCTCTTGGGGCTAGTGAGGCTCAGGAAACTTACTGTCCAATGGAGAGAGCCTTAAATGTCTGAATGAAATGTATCTGCATCTGAAATGTATCACCTTATTCGAGATTTGAGTTGAACTTAATCTTGGGGCTAATGGGACATTAAAGCATTAGCATCTTAGTTCAAATGTACAAATGGGGGAGTGGGGTACAAATGAATTTCCAATTCATTAATTAGAGAGACCTTGATGCTGGGCCTCTGAGCACCCCACCTGTGCAAAGCCTTCTCCCCTTCACTAGTGAAAGCAGGAGGCTGGAGAAGGCAGGGCTGCTGGCCGGCTTGGGAGAATGGATATTTGCCCTAAATGAGAAGTATTGACAGTTGATGCTTTTCTACTGCGTCCCTGGGAGCTAAGCAGAGCTGGAAGACTTACCAAGTTAACCCCATTAGTGAGAGGGAAGCAGAAGGCTGAACCCAGTTTTTATCCCAGTGTGTCCTGTCCCTGAAGCACGCTGCTTCTCAGAAGAGGACTCTGGACAAAGACAAGAGTAACAAAAAGGCAAGCTGGAGGAGAGGCAAGGCCTCTGCCCACGCTGGCAGCACTGGGCTCTGGGTTTAGAGCAAGGCGGTCGATAGATAAGAAGGGGAGACCCTTAGGGACAGATGTTCTACGGATAAAACTCTGACTTGTGGGCTCTGACCCCCAGATGTGGAACGTTACTCAGACAAGTATCAGATGTCTGGGCCAATTGACAACGCCATTGATTGGAACCCTGGTAAGTGACTGGCCTTCTCTGAATGCCCTTCTTTCAGATGCTTGAGGTGCCTCAAACCGTCACCCTCCCTTTCTTGTACAACATCTAAAAACTAGAGTCTTAGATGTGCTTTGCAACACTTTCAGGTTCTACGTAAAAACCCTATTTGTAACAACAGTGCCCACCTCTCCAGAGGCGTCCAGCCTACAGTTTTATTCCGAAAATCTTCAAGCCAGCCAGCCTGCCTTCCTTCCTTCCTTCCTTCCTTCCTTCCTTCCTTCCTTCCTCCCTCCCTCCCTCCCTCCCTCCCTCCCTCCCTCCCTCTCTCCCTTCCTTCCTTCCTAACTTCCTAACTTCCTAACATTCCCCTTCCCCTTAGCACCAGCCATCTTTCCCAGAAGCCCCCAGCCAGACAGGATCCTGCTGATTTTCACTCCCATTCTTCCCAGATTGGCGGCGGCTACCCAGCGAGCTCAAGATTCGAGTGCGAAAAGTACAGAAGGAGCGTGAGTGAATCTGCAGGAGGAGGTTTCGTTAGCCGGTGCCACAATGACCACACGAGGGCAGCAGACCGCCACGTTTGCTGCCAGAGACCACACGAGGGCAGCAGAGTGCCGTGTTTGCTGCAGGAGGGTGGAGTAGGCTCAGGATGGAGGGAGAGATGGCTCAGCTGATAAAGACACCCGCCACCAATCCCTAGGACCCACATGTTGGAAGGAAGGAAGAACTCATTCTGACTTCCTCGTGTGTGTCTCACATACGCACACATACACACACACCCCAAATTTAAAAACCGGAAAGAAAGCTAGTTAGGAGATGTGCTTCCTAAGGACTCACTTTTGACCCTCCAAACAGGGACCACCATTATCCTTCCCAAGAGGCCCCCTAAGAGCACAGAGGATAAGGAGGAGACGATACAGAAACTAGAGGTGAGGAGGAAGCGCGGTAGACAGCTGGCCTCCCGGTCCCTTAGAGCCTCGCTTCTCCCCGTGTTCTGTGAGTGTGAGTTTCTCTTCCTATTCATCCTCACATGAGACTCTGGAGAAGAAGGAGGAGGAAGTAACTTCAGAGGAAGATGAAGAGAAAGAAGAAGAGGAAGAGAAGGAAGAGGGGGAGGAAGAGGAGTACGATGAAGAGGAGCATGAGGAGGTGAAGGGGCTTCCGCTCCTCCCCTTCCCCACCCCCTCCTTGGAACAAGTTGTGGGCTCACAACTCTTTTTTTTTTTTTTTTAAGATTTGTTGTATTTTTGGTTTTGGTTTTGAGACAGGGTCTCTGCTATGTAAGCCAGGCTGGCCGGGGACCCCCCTGAAACCCCCCTGCATCTATTCCCTGCTGTTGGGATTACATGAGTATGCCTCCAGACTTAGCATACAAGACTCTAGATGATTGTATACCAATCGTGTTCTGGTGCCTGATGAGGCCTGAAGAGGGTCTCTGAACCCCTGAAACAGGAAGTTACAAGCAGTTGTGAGCTGCCCAACTTAGGTGCTGGAATCTGAACTTGGGTCCTCTGGAAGAGCAACAAAGGCTTTTAACATCCAAGCCATCTTTTATTACATGTGTGCATGAGTGTGTGTATACATGTGTGTATACGCGTGTGTTTGCATGTGTCATGGCAAATGTGTGGATATCATAGGACAACTTGTGGGAGCTGGCTCTCTCCTTCTCCCATGTGAATTCTGGTTATTGAACACAGGTCCTCCGGCTTGACAAGTGCCTTTTGTACTGAGCCATCTCACTATCCCTGGGCTTTCAACTCTTACACAGGAGATGTTCTCAGAGAGTTGCAGTGCTACCAAAAGACAAAAGCCTTTCCCCAGTTCATCTATCCCTGGCCTGTTCTCAAAACACATAGCATGGCAAGTGATATGGCTCAGAGGGCAAAGGGGCTTGCTACCAAGCCTGATGATCTGAGTTCAATCCCCAGAACCCACATAGTAGAAGGAAAGAACCAACCCCTGCAGGGTGTCCCCTGACCTCCATGTGTGCAACCAGGACACACATGCACACACATATATAACACACATATACAGGCAAACAAATAATGTTAACTTTTACAGCATGGAGCTGGAGTGATGGCTCATGGTAAAGAGCACGTGCTGGTCTTCCAAAGGACTCAAGCTCCACTCCCAATAGCCACCTGTAACTCCAGTTCCCAGGCACCGGATGCCATTTTCTGGCCTCTGAGGGATCCAGGCATGCAAGCAATATACACATACATGCAGTCAAAACACCTATACACATAAAAAGTAAAGTAAATTTATAACAGCTGATAGAGATGTCCCAGACATGGAAAGGTATATTTGGGAAGGAAAGAGCCTGGAAATGAAGAGAAGAAAACTCTGAAATCATCCCCAATCTTTGCTTCTTTTTACATTTCAGGAAACTGATTACATCATGTCGTATTTTGACAATGGAGAGGACTTTGGAGGGGACAGCGATGACAATATGGATGAGGCCATATACTGAAGAAAACCTGGGCCACAGACTGAGAACCTGGGCCACAGACTGAGAACCTGGGCCACAGACTGAGAACCTGGGCCCATATATCGTTCTTGATTTGAGATATAGGAACTAAATATTCCTATTTACTTAGGGGATTTTCCTGTTACTGTTTTTGAGAGAGGATCTCATGTAGCTCAGGCTGGCCTGGAACTCAGTATGTAGCTGAGGCTGGCCTTGAACTCTTGATCCTCTCACCTCCACCTCCCAAGTCTTGAGATTACAGGGATGCACCACTACACCAGACTTACTAGTATTTACTATTGTTGAGGAAGAAGTATTTAGTCAGAATCCAGGTGACCTGTGTGATCCCTGGGGGTTGTGATGCACAGCCATTGACAGTTTAAGGGATGCCGGGGTGGAGACAGTCAAGGGGAGTAAGTCTTGGTTTGTATTTTTAAATAAAATGTTTGTATCTGTCTCTCCACCCAGAGTGTTGTCTACTGGGAAAGGGCTGGAGGAAAGGCTGAAGGGGATGTCCAGTCAAGCCGTTCTCACCACCACACTCCCTTTCAAAGGCTTGAATTTACAGCCTTGCACATGGTAACCGAGTATCTATCACTGAGCCACATCCCTAGCTCTTTGTATATATTTATTTTAAAATTTTTAGACAGCGTTTTTTGCTAAGTTGCCTAAGTTGGCCTTGAACTAACCCTGTAGCCCAAACAGGCCTTAAACTGTCTCAGCCTCCCAAGCTGGGATCCCAGGCCTATGCCACCAATGTCAAACCTCTGCTTGTCCAGTGTGACACTGTGGGGAGAGGGGGTGGCTGTCACCGCCTTAAGCCATCCCGTGGGACACACTCTGGAACTCATCTGCAATGCTGTCTGAACACATTGCTGGGGAAAGCACAGGCTCTCCCACAGACTACCCCAGCCTTCGGCCTCAGGCGGCACGGGGACATGAGCCTGCATATTCAGGCATGTTCACCAGGACGCCAGCCCTCTCCTTTCTCACACTTGACCTTGATCTCGTCCTTATTTACAAAGAGTGATTGCAGCTATTTTTGTGCAGGGAGTCAAGAAAGCCAGGGGCCGGGAGAGAGGAGTGACTCACTGTTTTCAGCTTACATGGGTCTCTTCCAGGACCTGAAGAGCCCACTTTGAAAGGCATATTTAGGGATCTCCCTAAATATACTGTTCTCTACCGACAGCCAGGGTGTGCCTTGCAGCTTCATATTTTTTTGTTCTTTCCTTTGTGGAATTGACTTAGCCTTTCTCACTCCACTTTGGGGACGGGGTAGGCGGTGTTATCTTCCAGGAAGTAAGGAGGGTGGGGAGGAAGGGAGTGATTTAGGGACACTCATAGCTCTAAGAGAGGCTTCCTCGCCCACACAGCGATCCCTTGGGTGAGGTCACTTCCCTGGGTTCTGATTGGCTTCTGAGGAAGCCTTCCTCGAACTGATTGGCTGCATGCACTTGACATGCCACGGCCACGAGTAAGTTGCGTGTCCAGTATAGAAACAGAGTAAGGAGAGCTCCATAGACATCTGGGATGCTACCACAGGAGGCCCCATTGAGCATTTAAAAGTCTAAAGATGGACTGTGAGAGAAGCGTCCAACAAACTTCCCAATTACTTTTAGACAGGCTGACAGAATTTCCTACAGTATCGTGGGTTAAAGTGCTGAAATCCAAGGTCAGGTATTTCTGACCCCATTGTACAGTGCTTCGACTCCATGGAGGAAAAGCACCTTAAAGGCCTCGTTTAAATGTGGTAGCAAGCGCTGAGATAGAAGCCCGGCCAAGGAAACGGAGCCGGGGAACAGGAATAGAAACGAACATTCCAGAGTTATTGAGCAATTTGTGATGATTGATGTGTTTCCTTTTCTAGCTCTCCGAGGTGAGCGAAGGGAGGGGCCAGGAGACTTGTCCCTGGGGTTTCCCACAGTTCTACAGCCAGTGACTGTAGCTAGGGAGGGAACCGCAGAAAACAAAGATCCTGAACATTTGGGGTTTTGTTGTTGTTTTTCTGCTGTCGTTCCCCACTTCGTCCCCTGCACGCACAGTGGAGGGGAGACACCATCCTAACCCTCATCACTTAAATCCTCGTCTGTGTTGAGAGACACTGCCACCAGCTAGCCCACCTGATGCTCCTCTGGAAACTCCATTTTTTATTACACTTCATTTATTTGGCTAAGGGTGTATAAAATGGCTTGTGTGGGGAACCCAGAGGACAGGAGTCAGTACTCTCCTGCCGTATGGGTCTGGGGGCTCACCTTCAAGTCGTCAGGCTTGGAGGCAGCCACCATCTGAGCCTCTCACATCCCTGGGGACTTCTTAATGGAAACAAAGATCCCAAACTAAAGGTGGTAAAGAAAGGCAGGAAACTGATCCCCACCCATCTTTCCACACTCTCACCTCTTCACGTCCCTTTTCCCATGGTACAAGAGAAAGGAGGACAAAGGTTGGAATGACCACTTGGGATCAGTCATACTGCCTCAAAGACAAAGTGTCATAAACATTAGGCTGTTCTTGGACTCTGCCCTGCCTGGACTGCCGCCTTGCCTGGCAGGTGACCTTGTTGGACAAAGCCGGTGACACGAGACCCAGCAGCTTCCCCAGATTCCTAATCGGTTCCAGTCATGAGCTAAACTATTTCCACTGACCTTTCCCCAACTTCCCACAAGCACTACCAAACAGAGGCTGCAGCCTAGGCCCAGCAGACGGTCAAAGCTATTCTTCCTGGAGAGGCAGGCAGCATGACAGCTGAGGATTTGCCTACAAATGTACATCAGACTCAGGCAGAGTTTGCCACCTGGGTACATAGTACACACTAAGGGCAGTTTTTATTGTCTAAAGTGCTTCTAAGCCCGGGCTGCAGACTAGCCTTTACAGCAGGAAACCTCCTCTCCCTGACCATGTTCCACACCTACACTCGTAGGCCTCACCTACTTGGGCAGGGCGTGTGAAATGGGAAGTCTGTGAACAGACACAAGGACTCATGTGGTCTGAGGGAGGACCAAAGAGAGATCTGGATGTAGCAAGCAGTTTGGGTTGAGAGTGGACAACAAAAGAAACGAGAGGGCCAGAAGGCCGGTGGATGGAGCGATTAGACACCCGTGGTTTGGTAAGGAAAAGGTAGTTTCTATAACTTATTTTTATGGTTCTTTGAACTTTGAAAGTAAAGAAGGGTGTAGGCTGGTCAAGAATGAAGCAGGGTATGAATTGGGGGTGTAGCTCAGTAGATAGGGCATTTGCCTGGCATACACAAAGTCCTAGACTCTATCCCCAACACCACATAACCGAACATAAAGGCCTACAACCCTTGGCTATATGGAAAATTCGGGACCAAGCTGGGGCACAGGAGACACTGTCTCAAAAGAAATAAAAGAAAAAATAATCAAGAAGCTAAGTGAAGGGAAACAATCGTCATCTCAGATAGGCAAAGCATCGTCTCATGGCTTTGGTTTCTTTACTCCATAGTCTCGTACACTTTGGAAAGTTGTGTCAAGACTCCGTGCCTCGGTTTCTTCATGTCTGATACATGAATCTGGACAAGTTGTCTCCTGAGACCCCTACTCCACAGTAGGGTTGGTGTGGACCCACTTGTAAATGTACAAATGGTACTGGAACTCCAGTCACTGGCTTGGTCCAACAAGGTCACCTGCCAGTAAAAGCAGGAGTCCAGGCAGGGCAGAGTTCAAATATGACTTGATTTATATGACACTTTGTCTTTGAGGCAGTACAACTGATCCCAAGTGGTTACTCCAACCTTTGTCCTCCAAATGGTGGGACATGCCCATTTTGCCAAGCTGTCATTCAATCCCCTTGATCTCCCACCTTATTTTCGGCCAGGCAAGCTAAAGATACCTCGGGCACATCGCCAGTTGTTTCCAAGAACCTCTGCAGCCAGGATAGCTGGCGACCAGCAATTCCCGCAACTAGTAAGGAAACAGAAAAACCTTGGACCCAAGAGTTCAAGGTTACAACCTGCAAGTCAGGAGTCACATCATGGACACCACAGAGATTTCTGACCAAAGAAGCTGCTGCAGATACAGGTCCTTGCTATCTGTCCTTAAATACGCCTGGCCAGAAGGTGAGGAGATAAATGAGAGAGACAGGAATAGTTCGGTTAGGTAATCTGACCAGGCTAGTGTGACCTTTTCTCCACTGACTTTTCCCCTACTGAGACCCGTATTCCCCCCAAGGAAATCACAAACATAGAAATTTGAAATCCCAACACAGAATTCTAGTTTCTAGTATTATTACCAAGAACGCTTCGCCTAATCCAACAGGATTTAATGTGTCTCTTCTGTCAACTGCCTAACTCTAGCTACCCCAGTGGGAGTTAGTAGGCACACACTGACCTCATCCCAGCTACAGGCCCGGAGGGGTTAAGGTTTCCATGATCACTGAGTCTGTGACTATTTTCTATTCAAACTACCTTGTATCTCAGGATTATCACCCATGGGCTATACTTCCTACAGCTCTGTCTCCTTCCCTCCTTGAGTAGACACAGTCCTATGGTTCTGCCTCTCTGGATTTATGATAAAGAGGGGAAATATATCCAAATTCAGCCTGTCCCTAGCATCCTGTGTTATCAGTCCCTGCCAGGAGGAGCTCAGTTAAACCCATGTTTGTGTTTGGCTTTCTTCATTCCTGGCAGGGTCTTGGATAGCCCAGGCTAGCCTTAAAGTTGATCACATACCACTCAAACTCCTAGTCCTTCGCCTCCATCTCCCAAGTGCTGAGATTCCAGGCACACATCACTATTTCTGGTTTTATTTTATTTTATTTTATTTTATTTTATTTTATTTTATTTTACTTTACTTTATTTTATTTTATTTTATTTTATTTAAGACAGGGAGGCCTGGGGTCTATTGTGGAGTGCAGGCTAATCTTGGACATGGAATAACTCTTCTGCTTCAGTTTCTAAGTGCTGGGATTGCCAGGCACAGTAGCTCACGCCTTTAATCCCACTACTCGGGAGACAGAGGCAAATGGATCTCTGAGTGAGTTAGAAGCCAGCCTGGTCTCCAGACTGGATTCCAGGACCACTAGAGCTACATAGTAAGACCCTTTGTTGGAAAAACAAACAAACCAACAAAAACAACCACCCCCGAAAAAAAAAAAAAACAATTATAAGTATATGCCACCACATTTGGTTTATTCCTATCTTGATGTGAGTTTTTCATTTGTTCCTGTGCATATGTGTGCTCATGCATGTCTGTAAATACAAAGGGCAGAAAGCATCCTGAAGTGCTGTTCCTTGTGTATGGTCTACCTCGTGTACATTTGAAGTAGGCTAGTATGGCTGGACATTGACCTCAGCAACCCGCCTGCGTCCATATTCCCCGCCCTGGAGTTGCAGGGAGTGGCCACCACATAGGTCCTCAGACTTTCACAGCAAGCACCTTGCTGACTGAGCCAGCTCCCAGCCTTCTTCATGATTTTTTGAGACAGGATCTCTAGTTGGTCTCAAATTTGAGAGCCTTCTGGCTCCTGCGTGCTGGGGTTAGGATCACACGTTTGTGCTACCATATCTAGCAACTAAAGCCTGCCTTCGTCTTAACAGGGGCAGGGGATTGTGAGGTAGAGGCAGGGTGAAGCCAACCAGGAGTTCAAGATCTCTTAGGCTACATAGTGAGTTTGAGGTCAGCCTGGGCTGTAAGAGACCCTGTCTCAACACACACACACACACACACACACACACACACACACACACACACACA
>NW_021620675.1:981536-1015381 GCF_004785775.1 Grammomys surdaster
ACACACACACACACACACACACACACACACACACACACACACACACACACACAAAACCAGAAGGGAAGAAGGCTGTCTAAATCAGATGTCTTTCTTATCGTGGAGATGCCTCCCACAGTCTCCTTTGGACAGGAAAGAAGCCTCGTTGTTCTGTTTCCTTTTGCCCTACTGTGGCCTCAGAGGCAACCATTTTGAGAGGAAACTCCCTCCTCCAGTGAATGCTTTTGCCAGGCAGGGTGGTAAAAGGAAATTAGCAAAGATGGGCGCTCTGTGGGAGAGCCAGTCCCTCTCTGAGAGAGAAGCAGCCCTTCGCAAACTTGGTTTCCTTCCCCTGGGCCTCTCTCCTGGCACCAGGATAACTTCTTCCTGCCTGACCATACTTGGATCAGGCTGCTCTCAGCGCCTCACCTCTCCCTTACTTGGCCTGGATCCTGTTTTGCGTCTTGCTTTCGAGTCCAAGCCACGGCTCTCACACCTGCCCAGGGTGTCAGTGGCTCTACAAACCTCTCAGGAGATGTTGGGGGGCCTGACCAGGAGATGTGGCTGTACACAAGAGATCTTTAGACTTATCTTTGAAGTCCTCAGGGTGTGTCACATAATTTTCCTCTTGTGTGTCTGTCTATATGTATGTATGATGCATGTATGTGTATGTATTATGCATGCATGTGTATGTATGTATGTATGTATGTATGTATGCGACAGACAAGGTCTAATGTAACCCAGGCTGACCTGGAACTTGCTATGCAGCTGAGAATAGCCTGGAACTTCTGATCCTCCTGCCTCAGCTTCCTAGTGCTGGAATTTTCCCCACTTGGATTTCGGGATGTGGTGTAAATGCAGGCACATGTGTGCTATAGAGTGCACATGGAGCTCATAGGGGACACCTGTGCATTCTGTTGGCTCCTTCCACCTTTACATGGGTTCCGGGGATTGAACTCAGGTCACCAGACTCAGGTGGCAAGCGCCTTTACTTCTAAAGGTCTTACCTTTTTCCTGCCCCCCCCTTCCTTTTTCCCCTTTCTTTCTTAAGCCTGTTTATTATCGATTGTGGCCCCTAACTGTTAATCCTCCTGCCTCAGGCTTCCAAAAACCGGGATTTCAGGAATGCAGTGCCACGCCAGGCCCCTAAAATGTAGTAATACAGTTTCTAAATGTTCCCAACCAACTCAAACTTTGAGGGAGATTGTATGGGATTCTAAACGTCTGCAACTGCTCTGGCTTGTGTCCTGCCTCTGGCTTAGCGTTTCCTCTGATGTGCTGTTTTGTCAACTTCAGCTAAAATCAACATACAGGAAGAGAAACAGGAGCCACAGCATGTTTGAGCTGGGATTCTATGGCAAGCCAAAGTTATGTCTTCCTGCAGGCTTCCCAGCAACTTGGTGTACCTGTGTTGAGGATTCCTTCCTTTACCACAAATCAGGATATAAAGTATCAGAAAAGGTGCTGAGACACAGAAAGAGACAAAGGGAGAAGAGAGTGAAGTCTTTGGGGGTGGCAAGGTGTGTGATTTAAAAAGAAGGCCAAGATTGAGGGCAGTGGTGGCACATGCCTATAATCACAGCACTTGGGAGGCAGAGGCTGTGTCTCTGAGTTCGAGGCCAGCCTGGTCTATAGAATGAATTCCAGGTCAGCCAGGACTACACAGGAGAAATCCTGTTGCATGTCGCAACACACACATACACACACACCAAAAACAAAAACAAGACAAAGACAAAAAACCAAAACCAAAACAAAACAAAAATTCCAAGAGAAGATAAAGTGCCTTTTGAGAATTCCCATAATTTTCCTCCTCCCAGCCCACTTCCATGCCTGTTTCCAGGACCCCTCCTCCCATAGTCAACAGGGCCTCCTAAGCTCTCTGTTGACTGACTGCTCCCCCAGCCCCTCTATCTCTCTGGTGACCTAGATCTGTAGGCAGCCTTGTCAACATGCCACCATTTTCAATCTCTGACCTCCACAAGCAAACATCTCTTCTATGTTCCCAAGGTGTATAAAGCCCCAACCTGGGTTTCTCAGTCTTAGATTCTGTTCTCAGGAATAGGGACAGTAGGGCCCATGAGGTTTCAAGACAGTTTGGAGCCCTCCTACAGGCCCGTCAGGGAGGTAACACAGAGAACTCAGGTGCCGCTGGCAGGGCCACCTCTTTCTCCATGGGGAGAAAAGGACACGCCCACTGATCTATGGAGGTTTGGAAGGGGAAAACTCTTAAGTGTGGAACAGGAAGCTAAGCTTCTGCCCTGGAAGGTGAGGCAAGTATGAAAGACCATGAATGCAGAGAGAAAGAGCAGGACACAAAGCATTGGCCACAGTCCGGGAGGGGGATCTCGGCGGGAGGGGGATCTTGGCGGGAGGAGTTTTCATCCATAGAAGGGAGCCCCTTCACTTGCCCTCCTCTCCCAGCAACTGGAACCCTTCCTCTCTCCATCTGTCCAGGAGGTTAAAAATACCCTTGACAAGCACCCAGTCAGACATTTCCAAGAACCTGTTTACTGACTGCTTAGCAGACTTGAAGATGTCCACTCAGCAGTTCCATCACGCAAAAAACAAGACAGAGAGTGGACCTCACTTGACATCCTGAGATGCAGGTCACATGGGATTCACAATGCTGTCTCCATGCTCTGTCTCTCTCTTTCTGTCACCATTGTTGCCTGGAGATGACCAAGCATCAGGAACACAGATACACGCCAGCGCACTGAGTTCTTTCATTCTTTCCTCTTTATGTAACAGGCTAAAGAAAGAATAGAAAAGGATCAAGTCCCATGAACAGTCAGGACAGGACAAGAACAATCCAGGCTCTCGATTTACCACACTAAACGGTAGAAAGCTTTCCCATAATTGTGTAAACCGAAGAATTTAGAAGATTCCACTACAATACACTTGAAGAGGTCAAAGAACAATGTGTGGGAGAAGGCTCTCTTCTGGGTATAGCCGTGCACCACCCTGCCCAGCCTGCTCTTACTTTGAATAACAAGCATGTTCCTGTGCTAATAGCGCCCAGATACATTCTTCCCTTACTACACGACTACACTATCTTTTTGAAAAGATTTGATCCTTTTTTTTTTCCTTTTAGTTTACAGATCTGCATGTGTGTGAGTGAATACCCCGTGTCTGTGGGTGCTCAAGGAGACGAGAAGAGGGACTGAGATCCCTTGGAGCTAGAGTTTTCCAGCTTCCTGATATGTGTGCTGGGAACTAAATCCAGTCCTCTGAAAAGCAGCAAGTATTCTTAGCCACTAAGCCATTTCTCTAGCCCCTACATCAATGTGTGTGAGTGTGTATGTGTGTGTGCGCGCACACACACATCTATGCAACAAGAGATCCACATTGAGGGTTTTCCTTATTTGCTCTCTACCTTATTTAAAACAACAAATGAATGATGGGGCAGCAGTTAAGAGCACTTAACTCAGCTTAGACCCAGTACCCAGTGTTAGCTCATAACCACCTATAACTCCTGTTCCAGAAGATCTGATGCTCTCCTCTAGCTCCCAAAGGCACCAGGAAGGCACATAGAGCACAGACATACCTGCAGACACAGCCATGCATACAAAATAAAATACATAAAACTTTACAGCAAAGCAGTATTGAATGAACAGCCTACGGTTCGGAGAGTTTAAACGAGCTGCCCACATCACATGCAGGTGTCACAGGAGGTGCAGAATTTAGTTTGGTTTCAGGGTCTGCATTCTTAATAACTAGTTCTCCTAAGTACCTGTGGTGGTTAGTGTTTTGTTAACTCCAACTAAAGTCATCTGGGAAGAGAGAGGCTTAATTGAGGAGAAGCCTCCATCAGACTGGTCTGTGGGGCATTCTGATTAATGATTGATGTGGGAGGGCCCAGCCCAAGGTGGGCGGTGCCATCCCTGGGCAGGTGTTCCTGAGCTGTAATGTATAAGAAAGCAGGTTGAACAAGCCATGAGGAGCAAGCCAGTAAGCAGCACCCCTCCATGGCTTCTGCACCAGCTCCTGCCTCCAGGTTCCTGCCCTTGGCTTCCCTCACTGATGGACTGTGATCTGGACATGTAAGCCGAATAAAACCCTTTTCTCCCTGAGTTGCTTATCTCAGCAAAAAAGAGAAAGCAAGGCAGGACTCTATGGGAAGGGTAATCACTGAAAATTTCCCAGGTTCTAGAGCCATCACCTATTGGGCCAAGGCCTGCAACCCTGATCTGTGGCTGTCTCTGGAAGGTTGCTTCAATCTCAGAAGTACCGTGGATTGGAGGTCTTCCTCCTGTCCGGGTGCTTAGAGCAGGAGGGCCAGTTAAATGTATTCTTTATCTCCCTTCTGTGTTCTGTCACCTAGAAGTGATTCAAGAAAAAGAACTCTAGCAGGACTCTGTGGATTGCTCAAAAAATTAGTCAAAGGTAGTCTGGGAGCTGGCTCACTCAGTAACATGTTTGCCACACAAGAAGGAGGGTCTGAGTAGGAGCCCCAAAGCTGTTTAAAATGTAAAACACAGTGGCTAATGTTAATCCCAAGAAGTGTAGACAAGGGGGCCCCTGGGGATGCCTGGCCAGCCAGTGTAGCCGGATTAGGGAACTTGGAACTTGTGAGACTCCTATCTCAAAAACAAACAAACAAACAAAAAATGTGAACAAAGTCAAAGCAACAACACCCAAAGTGAGAGCACACACACACACACACAGAGAGAGAGAGAGAGAGAGAGAGAGAGAGAGAGAGACAGAGACAGAGACAGAGACAGAGAGAGAGAGAGGTTGAGAGAGAGAGAGAGATTGATTCTCAGGTCTTCATGTGTGATTATCTTTCTTACTGGCCATATGCTTAGTTTCATCCTTTCTCCACGACTTTTCTCTCACTGTCCCAGCTCTAGTTGGATCCTTGCATTTTCTTTATGTTTAGAGAAGGCCCTTGGGTTGTTTTTTGTTTGTTTGTTTGTTTGTTTGTTTTTAAGTAACTACCTATAGCTGTTGTTTTGAAGCCCAGCCTGGCCTCAAAGTCGTTACTACTTAGCTGAGGATGGCCTGGATTTCCTAATCAGTCCGCTTTTTTTGAGACAGGGTCTCATGTATCCCAGGCTGGCCTCAGACTCACTATATAGATGTATATGGCTTGAACTATTGAACTTCTGTGATCTTCCTGCCCCTGCCTCCCTCATTTGGGGATTACTGGTGTTTACCACCAGGCATTTTTTTTTTTTTAATGCTGCTGGGGATCAAATTCAAGGCTTTGGCTTTATGCATTTTAAACAAACTACCAACTGAGCTGTGTCTCTAGTCTTTTTGTTTTGTTTTTGTTTGTTTGTTTGTTTGTTTGTTTTGAGACAGGGTTTCTCTGTGTAGCCCTGGCTGTTCTAGAACTCACTGTGTACACCAGGCTGGCCTCTAACTCACAGAGATTCTCCTGCCTCTGCCTCTGGAGTGCTGGGATTCAAGGCTTGTGCCACTGCTGCCCAGCTGGATCTCTAGTCTTAAAAACAAAAGCTTGCTGTGCACCCCAAGCTAGCTTGAACTCTTGACCCTTTTGCCTCAGTCTCCTGTATGATGAGGTGACAGGCCAATAGGCCCTTCTATTATTTTTATTTTCTTTAGGGTGTTCCCTCGCCCCGCTCACTTCTCACTTTTTCTTTTGACTTTTCTCAGATCTTCCAAGACTAGACTGGACCTAGTGAGTAAATAAATAATACTCAGAACTAGTTCTCTACTAACAGCCGTATGCGGAGGTTGTAGCTGTTTAAGAATTGAGAGCCATTTGAGAAGAGGTGGGAAAGTGAGACCCAGTGTTAAGTTGGGAAACCGCAGGGCCATGGGGAAGTGGCACAAAATGAGCCTTCAGCACAAAATGTCCCAGGGCGAGGCAGAAATTGTGTAGAGAATGCAAAAGGAAGTGGAGGGCAGCCTGCTGTGCTCTCTGGGGGGGGATGGGTTTCCTCTTGGGGAGCAGATCCGGACGACTTCCTTCCTCGGTGTTAGCTCTGCTGCACGATATGACAATGACTAGCGATATGACAATGACTAGCGACACAATGCTATTTAAGTCTAAATTAATTAAACAGAATTTAAAACGCCATTTTCCAGTCACAGTTTGACCGCTCCACCTGGCTCCACAGCACACAGCGTATCCACTGTCACAGAAAACGTTAGGTCAGGTGTGCTGAGCTAGACCTTTAAACCCAGGGCTCAGAGTTTGAGGCAGTAGGATTGATTGCCAGCCCCTGCAGAGTGAGTTCCAGGCTAGCTTGGGTGACAGTGAGATCAGTGTCAGAAAGACAAAATCTTGTAGACAGTGCTAGATGTGGTGGGGTACGGCTGGGATACCAGGAGACGGGGTATAAATGTTCTGCCTCTTGCAAGATCAAATCTCCCGAGTGGCCTTGGGTGTCGTTATCTGTCCTCTCCTGGCCACTCAGCACTCATAACAAGTCTGTGTACACAAACGCACAGACCTTCCTGGTCTCTCCATCCCTTAGCCTGGCCCTCTTTCCTGTTCTCATGCCTGCTCCAACCCTCAAGTCCCTGGAAACCAAGCTGCATCAAAAACTTTTCCATCAACTTTGACCTAGTTTCCTGATCACAAAATTAAAGGGGTGGAGCCACTAGATGTTTGAACAGGTGAGAAATGGGGGAGGAATTCAGGAGAGAGCCTTTACAGCAGTGGGGAGAGCTAGATACCAGCACACTGTAAATAGACAAAGGGAGCAGGAGGAGTCTAAGGTGCAGATCGGTGGTGAAGTGTCTGTCCAGTGCAGACGGAGGCCATCTCAGTCTCCAGCAGTACACGAGGTGAGCGTGGAGACACGTGGATGCTTACAATTCCAGTGCTAGGAAGCTGGAGCAAGAGGATCAGACATTCAGGGTCACCCTGAAGACACAGCCTAGACTAAATGAGACCCAATATCAGAAGACAAAGAAGGAAACAATGTCACCTGGCTTGGATAAAGGCACTTGCTGTGAGCTTGGGAACCTGTGTTTGATGGGTCCCTGGGATCATGTCAAGGTGGATGGGGACAGCCAGGTCTACACGTGTCCTCTGACCTCCCTGGGCACTGCGGCCCACACCCACGTACCCATATACAGATCCAAATGATCTTGGGTTTTTAGGTGAGGCAGGAGAGTAGGCAGATTTGATATAGCGAGTGAGTGATAGAGATCAATTACTATTGCAGAAAAGGATTTCTTTTTTTTTTTTCAATTTCAATTTCTGTTCAGTTCTGTGTTCACATGCTTTTTGTGGTTTTGTGGTTTGTTTTGGGGGACACAAGTCCTTGCTTTGTAGCCCTAGCAGATCTGGTGGTACTTGTAGCCAAGGCTGTCTTGAATTCTTGGCAATCTTTCTACCTCTGCCTCTCAAATGCTGGGTTTCAGGTGTGCGTGGCCATATCAGGCTTCACCTTGGTTTCTAATACAGTGCTTCCAGAGTGTGCTGGTGGAGACAGAGCTATGGAAAGCCCATTTTGAAGAAAAACAGATCAACCAAAAACCAGGAAGAACTGTATGATGTATTCTGCCATTCTGTTTTCTGAACAATATAACTTCAGTTAGCAGTGAAATGGTTATCAGTCATCAATACCCTAGTAAGAAATAGAAAATTCCAAAACAGGTCCCAAGGAATAAGGAATACTGACTTCTAATTATATGTTGAGAACTGTAAGGAGCCAGGCAGTGGTGGAAGGCTGTAATCCCAGCATTCAGGGGAAAGGGGAAGGTGGATCTCTGAGTTTGAGATCAGCCTGGTCTACAGACCAGGACTACACAGAGAAACCCTGTCTCAAAAAACAAAAAAACTATAAATAGAGAAAATTGTAACTGCTTCTGAAACATCTGATCCTTGTAACTAAAACTCTAAGTCTGAAATAGTTCCTCTTTTCAGCATATAAACCAGATTTATATTGGAGAAAATTCTCAGTAAAGACCAAGTGATGAAGGAGACCGTGGTATTCTAACCCCAGTGCTCGGGAGGCTGAGACAGAGTTGCTTCCAGGTTGAGGCTAGCCTGAACACCAGAGAACCTGTCTCAAACAAATCAAAACCAAAAGACCCCATCCCCACCAGCCATCCTGTTTTTGGCTAGGGTGGACTGAGGCCTCTGCCAGGTGGGACCCATTCTTACTCTGGACTGTCTGCTGAGCTTTAGGGAGCACCAGGAGATCGGGAAGAGCACACCAGGACTGCTTCCTGCCTCCCCCTGAGCAGAAGTCCCTTTAATTTCCCTCTCACATTTTTCTCCAGTCCCTTCGCCCCAGATCCTCCCTGCCCTTATGTAAACAAAAGCTGCTCATTCTGATTTAAAAATAACAAAAATAAAAAGGAACCTCACCCTGTCCCTTCCAAATCCCCTCAAACAGCTATTTTTAAAGATTTCATAAAGCAGCAAAGGTTGCTCAGCAAAACCTGAGCTCGCTCTTAATCCCCTCACCAGAGGCAGGGCCAAAACAATCAGAGTTCAAAGTTATCCGTAGCTACAGGAGCAAGCCTGATCCTAAAGAAATCTGGTGACTATGGATGTGGTTAATTAGCTTCTATCACCGGACCCTTCAGACTCATCAGTCTGAACAGAGACCAAACCAGTCTTTGTGTCACTCAGGGTCAAGAGACTGCTCTCTCAATGGGCTTTCAGCATTGTGAAGCAGGGGAAAACTTATAGATACCTACTTTCTAGTAACTTCTCCCATATCTTACAGACAAGAAAAAAACATTTTTGCCATTAAAAAACTTTATTTTTTATTTTTTTAACAAAGGATAGCCCCACTTCGGGGTGAAAATATATTTGGATAAGTACAAAATATAGTTTTTAATCATACAAAAAGATACACAAAATACAAAACAACAAAGACGAAACCTCCATCAGCTCACACTTTCTGGCTGCACAGTTTTCAGAGGGACTGCTCAGGGTGGAGCTTGGGGCGGACACAGGACACAGAACAAAGTGCTAAGGCTGAGTAGTTTCCGAGCGCTAGAGGCCACAGTGAAAGCAGTACTTTCTCCTAACTCTGGACAGGAAATGGGTCTGGGGGCTTCTGTGAAAACCTGCAGTTCTCACTCAGTGTTGGGGCATCTCAACGTAGAGTGTTACCCAGGGTCCCGTGGTCAGCGGCAACCCTTCACAGGATTAGTGTCAGAGTCACAGAAGTCTGTGCGTTGCAAGAAAGCCTCACAAGTAATAACCAAGCTGGGCCTTTAATCTCAGCACTCGGGAGGCAGAGGCAGGTGGATCTTTGAGGCCAGCCTGGTCTACAGAGCTCTGGGATAGAGACTCTACCCCCACCCTCCAAAGTAATAACCCCTTTTCCCTGTCACTGGGCTTAACCCTTAAGAGACAGAATAATGGAGCTTACGTCTATAACGAAGACTAATACAACACTGACAAGCTAAAGTGCTAAGAACATCACCTTAGAATCAATTCCAAGGAGTTACACGGAATTAACAGACTCTCCCATCTGATTATGCTTACAAGAGAACACAGTGCAACTGGTTGTAAAGTAGCTTTCATGGCTGTCAGTGGGCACAGCCACCACTGCCCCCAAGGTTGAGTCAACCTGGAGCGGCTGCCCCGTTTTTCACAGGCTGCATGCCCATCAGCCGTGGAAGGTCTTTTTTCTTTGTAAAGATATAAAAAGGGAACACTGATTTTAAAAAAACAAAAACACTTCTCTAACAAAATTTTGGCCATGGTTTTTCTTTTTCTAGTATGTGAAATTGGCTGTCCTCCATGGCACAGAAGTTCGTGGTCTGCTGTTACTTTAACAACTTAAAATTCCCTTCAAAACAAAACAAAAAACCTTGGAAAGCCCATGCCAGAAGGTCAGTCATGCCTGACTCAAAAACCAGGAGGAATTTCTTCATCTCCAACATCTGAGAAAGTGGGCCACGTCTGAATTTTTCTAGAGTGTTCTGATATCCACCCAGCAAACACTCATATACCACAGTGCAGGCACTGGTCTGCACCACTTGAAGCCGGAGACCTGCCTACTGATTACCACCCATCTTGTAGAGTCAGAGGCTGGGGTGTACCCCAAGTCTCTGAAACACTGGAGTTCAAGCAGAGAGGCAGAAAGAAATGAGCTAGTACAGATGCATCTTTTCCCGCAGGTTCACTGCACGTTGTTGTCGTTGTTGTTGTTGTTGTTAAGGACACAGGGATCCACCTGGGGGGACAGAGAGGAAGGAGACTTTTAGTTTTTTTTTTTTTAGGTAAATAGAAACCCCACACTAATCCTTCCTTCAGAAGGCCTGAGACAATATATTGACCCTAAAATAATAGTGATTCTCACCTCAGTGTAAGTGGGTGGGGGCATGAACTGGAACTCAGGGGCATACATGAAGATAGGGCTGTCTTGAGCATCATCCATGTCGTCTAGCAGGGGAGTGGTGGGACTCTCCAGTCTGTGATCTTCAGGAATGATGTCCATGTAGCACGGAGGAGCTACAGAGAGAAACCAGGGTCAGAAGTCCAGCTAAGAAATGCCAGACCACCCAACTCCGCAAGCCCAAGCAGGTCAAAGTCAAGCACTTTGTAGCTTACCTTCTGGGGTATCTGGGATGTTTAGGTCTATCCAACTCATTTCAGAGCTTGTTCGGCTGGCCATGCTGGATGTCCGGCTGCTCAGACCTGACCTGCTGCCAATCACTAGGGGTAGATCAAGGATGACTTTCTTGGAGCCAGGGACACTAACATAGATCTAGGAAGGAAGGTGACAGCTTGTTAGATGGGTTTTGTGGAGAAAGTACTCAATTTGTAACCAAGTAATTGTTTCTCTTCCAGAACCAAGCCCCCCTCGCTCACCAGCAAGGAGTATTCAACTCTAAGGATGTTGCAGCCCAGGATCGATGGTCTGATCTTCTGCACTCGGAGACTCTTGCCACGCCATGATGCGCAAGTCCCAGAGATAATGTGATTGCCTCTGACTGAGGACAGCTTCTGAGTGAGCACTTTGGTCTGGCCATTGGCGAGGTAAGTGTGTCGGGCCACAATAGCTGCTTTGGGGACCACAATTCGGGAACATGTGTTCTCAAAGTCAGCATGGATGGAAATGTCATCGCCTGGAGTTTAAAAATGAGAAAGTATGAATCTCTATTAAATGTAACAGCGTCTCTCCTGCCTCTACCCACGATCCCCTCCAAACCCCACAGCTTGGCTCGCCTGTCTAGTATTTTAAGCACTAGGTTTTTACCTTCACAGAATCCTTTTCTGTCAATTCGAGCAGAGACTGACACACGTCCATCAGGAATGAACATGCAGGAAACTTTCTTCTCCTTCTTGGCAGACACTGGTGCCTGTGTAGAAGGAAAGAATGTTTTGAGATATTCCAATGTCCCACACATCTAATTTATTATCCCTGACCAAGGAGAATAAAATCTTCAAGGAAAAAAAAAAACCCTCACCATTAAGTCAGGGGTATTGACGTCCACTAGATCCATCACTTCAAAGGTTTTCTTTGCCTCTTGAGTTGGCTGGCTGGGGCGATCGAGAAAAGCCTTCACCCAGTAATCTACACAACCATATTTTCCTTTAAAGGATGTTCCCAGGGGCCTGTGTCAAAACAATGAACAAAAATTAATGCTCTCTAAGAACTGTAAGACATCAACGGAGGGGGATGACTTAGCAATACAGAATCCAAGGTGCATTGTGGTGGATGCCTACCCCTGAGGAAGCTCAAAGCCGAACTTGTACTCGTATTTGTTTCCAGGTCTCATGATCACCATCTCGTTCTCACCTGCGGAGAAACAAAGGCAAGGGGCCATTAGGCTTGTTACATTTCACAAGCATCTGGCAGCAGACTATCCTACTTCCACTTCATCTCTCACACTACGGAATACAAAATTCCAGGACACTTTCTCGGACAGAAAGTTGCACAACCCACAAATACATTAATCTTTGTGTAGCTAAGGCAACACGTTCAGGAAATAATACCCCAGAAACTGTTCAAATCACTCTGGGGGGGTGGTGGAAGAGGGTAGCGAAAAATCTGCAAAGTAAAAAGTAAAACTATAGGGACCAACAGTTCAAACCATTTAAACCAACAATTCGAAACATTTAGTGGAGCCCCCCCCCCCCAGTCCTCCCAAGTCACCATCCACCCTGCAAAGACCAGTACCTGTAGGTTGGTCTTCTAGGAGAAGTGTGTCTTCATAGCGCAAGTAGTCCAAGGTCTGTTTGCACTGCTGAGACCCTTGCATCCACAGGACCTTGGCCACACCGCAAGCCAGGATCCTGACGGCTTTGACTCGGGTAACTTCACACACTTCCACTACCACCCGGCCGGCCACCTTCTCCCCGCTGCCGTACACCTTCTCGGGGTCGTTAAAGACCACCTCAAAAGACTTGATCTTCTTGAACATCACCATGATTGAGCCGAGTGGGTTCAAGAAAAACGGAAGCCGGAGAGGAAAAACTCTTAAGAACCCTTCACAGCAAACTAAGAGCTAGAGCTCACTGTCCGAAAGGCAGACAGGGCTTGAAAACCCAAATAAAAATGTAAAGAAAGCCTCGAGCAAACCCTAACAACTTCTCCAAAAGATGTCTGGAAGTTTCAACCTGCTGGCTGTGCCAAAAGCTTTCGGGAGAAAATAACAGCTGTCTTCTTCAACTGGAGGAACTCTGGAAACCCCCAAGACCAGAGGAGGAGAGTGTCAAGCGAGAGCCGGAAACGGCATTATATAGCTGCCTGGCTTGCGGCTCCACGCGAGTGCTGGCCCGAAGGCTCGTGCAGCCCTCGTGCACACTTCTCCCATTGGCTACTTGGTCCTTGTTTACCAGGCCTCCAACCAATCAGCGAGGCCGCAGGGGCGCGTGGACACGGTGTGCTCCTAGCGGGGAAAATGGTTGTTGTTTGGTGCGCAGCCTTGCCAGGAGGAGGGGCGGGGCCCGGGGCAGCGCGTGGCTCCCCCCGGGAAGCTGGGACCCCGCGACCCTGAACCTCATCCAGGGGACTCCTCTTGGGAGCTGGGTTGTTTGGGTGTGTGCTTTGTTGATTTTTTTCCCTTCTTTTTTTAGGTGAAAGAAAAATGTGCTTAGGAGAGGATTTCATGCCTTGCCTTAGCCAGCGCAATTCATATCGAGGTGACCATTTATTCCTGGCTCACAAGTTCGCAAGTCTGTGAAAAACAATCCCATCGCCCCAAGGATACTTCGGGATGGAGCGGAGAGCGGGAGTGCAGTTGTGTTAATGAGAAAGAGCCCACACAATGTGCTCCTATTGCACTTTTATTGAAGAATAAAACGCCAAGGAGAGGAGAACTTGTCAGATATTTCAAGTGTGGCTTTCAGTCCTTTATTGATAAATGGTCTGGTGTGTTCCCCTCATTTCATGCCCCTATGCGCCGCTACTGTTCTTCGCCCATTACATTGTATTGTTCTCTGTTCTCTGGAACGGAAACAGTAAGGGAGTGGCCACATCCTGTTGCTTATCCCCTCATCTCTCCAGTGTACCTGTGAAGTTGGGGAACATTTTGTTTGTGTTCCCTTGTTTACCTCACTGCAGCTTTAGTGAGGTGTGTACTTTTACACTGCTCCGTCCCTGCTTCTCCAGGAAACAAGGGGTGGGTACAAACAAGAAAAAAGGAAGAAAAAGATCGTCACTCCTTACTTAGTTCCTGTCACTCATTTTTCCCCCTTTGTCCTCTCTCCAAATTCACTAAATGAAATGCATATCCCTAAGCCTGTTTCAATTTCACCGGAGCTGAAGCGGTATTGGTTACACTTGGCTATCTGGCAAACCTTGCTGAGAGATGCCTCAGGAGCTGACTAGAGAAATAACTCACAAGTGTGCAAAGAAACTCGTGTGTGGAAGGATTACCCGCAACCCCTCCACCCCTGCCCCCTAACCTGTTCCCCACCTCTCCCACCCCAACCCCGCGGGCGCGAGGTGCCTTGTCCTTGAGCCCTAGCCTCCTTCCATATTTGGGCAGAATTATTAGGAGATTATCTATCGCCTTGTTCCTTGCATTGGAAAATAAAGAGACTAGCCCTGAGAGTAAGATGGAGAAGTAAAAAGCTTTTGCATGCACAATTAGAAGCCTGTTCACTGCTGTTCATAAACACACACACACACACACACACACGCGGCTCACACGCCATAACTGGGTTGACACCCTAAGGCTAACAAGTTACAACTCAACCTTAATCTTAAGTAAGCTCAGAGATGAAAATCACAGGGTTGAAAAACATATACACAATACCAAAGCCTAGGAACACCTTGATCCTTAGGGTGTGCGTGTTCCAGAAAGTTAACTAGCTAGGGTTGGGGTGTTTTCCAGTGATAAACAGTGCTTATTAAGGACAAGGGAGGTGGGACTCTCACTAACTTTAGTTTCTCAGTACCTGTAGCAGGCATCTGAGAAAATCTTAGCTTGATGGTACGAAATTCCAAAATATTTATCAAAAGTACATATATCAATATTGTTAAATAATGTGGTATGTAGCAACATAAGATTTAAAATGTTGGATGTGTCTGGGTGGGTTTTTTTCCCCCGCATGTGTGCCTTATGCAGGTAGAGAGGGTGTCAGATGTCTTAGAACTGGAGTCAAGCGTTGTAAGCTGTGTAAGCTGCCGTTTTTGGTTCTGGGACTCAGACACCTTTCCTCTGACACTATCAACCACTAAGCCATCTCTTTAGCCCAGCGACATAAGATTTGAGGAGAACCAGGGGGGTGGTGCCAGGTCTGACAACCTGAGTTTAATAGCAGAACCCACACAGTAGAAAAAGAACCAACTCTGACCTCTCCGCCCTCCTCACAGTACTCACTTCAGAGACACCCAAAATTAAAATTTTAAATGTAAAAAGCTATTGTATTTAAATCTTGAGATCAGATGAAAGAAAGAGGGGAGGCTGCTAAGGGGTTAGAGGGTGAACTTGGGAGGTCTCTGAGGAGGCGATTGTCTCTGAGGAGGCAATGCTGATATTGGGGTTGTCTATGGAGTATTGAATTTTTTTTTAATTAAGAAAAATCCTGTAGACAATTCTGTGACTTGCTCCATGCATGGCTATCATTTCTTCTTAATTTGCAGCACTCAGCACAGACCACTTGTTTGTTCTGGGTTAGGCCAAAAATCTGTTTAACTTTGGCAGTGGCAGCTGCTTCCTGGGCCTATAGCCAAGGCGTGTTCTGAATTGGCTGCCTCCTGGAGAGGGTTGTTTATAACCTTTCACCTGGTATTCTGATAACAATCTGTTCCTCTTTACACACACACACACCACGCACACATGCATGTACCCGTCTCAGCTCTTGGATGGAAGGAAGAAAAAAGTCTTATAAACTCCTGCCCTACAGAAACAGTACAGAGGCTGTGGGTACAGGGACAGAAGTGCCCAGGGGGAGCGGAGTCTTGCAAGTTAAGTCACAGTGCCAGTAGGAAGCCAATGGTATTTGCCCTGTGTTTGTTTTACTCTAGACAACCGGGTAGCCAAAGCTTACAGCCCTGTGGACAGGAGGCCAAGCCAGGCCTGCATTTCTTTATTCTTTCACCTCTGGCTTTGCAGACATTTAGAACTGGGAATGCAAAACAGCTTGTTTTTTTTGTTTTTTGTTTTTTGGGTTTTTTGGGTTTTTTTTTTTTTTGTTTTTTTGGTTTTTTTTTTTTGGTTTTTTGGTTTTTTGGTTTTTTCGAGACAGGGTTTCTCTGTGTGTAGCCCTGGCTGTCCTGGAACTCACTCTTTAGACCAGGCTAGCCTCGAACTCTCGAACTCAGAGATCCTCTTGCCTCTCCCTCCCAAGTGCTGGGATTAAAGGCATGCGCCACCACTGCCCGGCCCAGCTTGTTTTTTTAATCACTGTAAAATATGTCTTTTCCTTCATCCATCCACTTCTTCCCTGTCTTTCCCTAAGGAAGGTTAGTTTAGGGTGAGGCATATGAAATGAGTCTGTGGGCTTTGAGACTGCCCAGTTGTATATGTGACTCCAAGTCATAGATAAATAAGAACACCTCAATAATATAGCCTAAGAAGTCAGAGACTTTTTTTTTTTTAACAAGGTTGCATGTATCCCAGGCTAGCTCAGACTTGCTATGTAGCCAAGGATGACCTCAAACCTATTTTTTTTTTTTTTTAAAGACAGGATTTCACTATGGATGTCCAGCAGGCTTCAAGCTCACAGCGATGCACCTGCCTCTGCCTCCCTAGGGCTGGAACTGAATGAGCACACTAGCACTCCCTCAACTGAGATTCATCAGCACACTTATGGCAATGCTATTTGATTTGTAAAGTCATCTACCTTTTCCTTTTAAACAGGATTTAAAGTTGGATTGTTTCATCTAATTCCTGCAATAACCCAGTGCCTCACAGAAAGGTGCAGTGATTCGCCTGAGGTCACGGGTTTTGTAAGTACATCCAGAACTTCAGCCTAGGCCTGTCTGTTCTGTGCCAGGCAGGTGACTCACTCTTGTAACTCTAGTACTGGGAGAGTGAGGCAGAAAGATAGCCACCACTTCAAGACTAGCCTGGGCTATGTAGTGAGACATTTAATATTATTTACAAAAGAATGATATTCAGATAGACAGAATGAAAAGCAAAGAAAGATGAGGCCCAACAGACTGGAGAGTCGGCTTAGTGCCTAGAGAAATTGTTGTTGCAAAGGACCTAGGTTTGGTTTTCCAGCTCCCACATGGAGGGTCCATGCTTCCTCAGGCACCAGGCACGTGTGAGCCCTTGCCTCTTGGTGCTTTGCTATGTACCTTGTTTGATCTTTGTGTAAAGGCATTGTCAAGGATACAGGGCAAGATTCTCAGAGTTTTAGACTTAAAGGGGACTCTAAATAGTTCCCTTGTTTGGTTGCAAGATATGCCCTCGGATAACCAGCTAGTTGGAGCCAATCCTGGGCTTGATCTGATGAAGATGGTGCCCATTTTCAAGGTTTCAACACAGGTACCTAAAGCAAAGGAAAATGGGTAAGAAGGGACTCCTGTCTAAAACACCTCATCTGGAGTCCCACACTCCCCATGGTTGAGGTTCTGGGGTCTTTTTCTTTTTAGACACTGAGACAATGCCTTGCCTTGCTGCTCAGGCTAGTTTTGAAGTCCTGGAGCTCAACTAATCTTCCTGCTTCTGCCTCCTGAGTGCCAGGACGGCCACTGCACCACAGCTGGCTTGAGACATGAGAGAGATTCTCTTAAGTCAACTTTGTCTGGTTGGCTTCTCTCTCCTTCCTTTCCTGAGAAGGCAGCGGTTCTTCTCAACCTTCCTAATGCGTCAGCCCTTTAATATAGTTTCTCATTTTGCTATTTCATTGCTACTTCCTAACTGTAATTTCGCTATGTTATGAATTGTAATGTAAATTTTCGATGTAACAGATATCTGATGTACGACCCCTGTGGGGTGGAGACCCACAGGTTGAGGAGTGCTGCTCCAGTCGGTTTTCTTCAACGTTTTTAGAAGACATCAAAGTAAGGTTTCTTTAACAACTATATAGTTTTAAAACCATCATTTAAAGGACTGGACATTGATCTTGACTTTTGGTTTTTATTCTCTTTTGCTAGCAATTCTATTTTGTTTCTTTTCTTTTTACCTTCTCAGAGGTTTTCCTAAGGATATTTGCCTTGGTGTTTCCCCCATCTCGCTTTCTTTAATTTTTAGATTCGTTTTTATTATTTTATGTGTATGAGTGTTTTGCCTGCATGTACGTCTGTGCACCACATTAATGCCTGTGCTGAGAAAGCGTGGGGCCTCCATGTGGGAGCTGGGAAACCAAATTGTTGATTCAGCATCAACAATTTCTGTAACCACTGAGCTGACTCCTCAGCCCGCTCTCTCTCAGCCTCTCCATCTGCATATCATTCCTTTGTAAATAATTTTAAACCAGTGGGTGACAGAGAGGCTGGAGAGGTGGCTTCCTGGTTAAGAATCCGTGTTGCTTTTCTAGAGGACCTAGAAGAAGAGCCCAGGTTCCATTCCCAGCACCCACATGGTGCCTCACAACCTTCTGTAACTCCAGGTCCATAGCATCAGCATACACGTGGTACACAGACATACACACGGGCAAAACAACACATACACATAAAATAAAAGTAATAAATCTAGGGGGCTGGAGAGATGGCTCAGCAGTTAAGAGCACTGACTGCTCTTCCAGAGGTCCTGAGTTCAATTCCCAGCAACCGCATGACAGCTCACAGCTCTATAGTCTCATGGGATCAGAATCCCTCTTCTGTTATGCTGCAGATGTACATGCAGACAAAACACCCATATAATAAATAAATAAATCTAAAAAAATAAAAAAGTAATAAATCAAAACCAAACAAACCCACAAAACCAGGGCCTGGGGCTGTAATTCCAGCCTCGCATGCCTGAAGCCCTAGGTTTGATCAGCATAAGGCATAAGAAGAATCACACCAGGTGGTGGCAGCGGCTGTGACAGCACAAGCTGATTCCTGAGTGCAAGGCCACCCTGGTCTACAGAATGAGTTCCAGAACAGCCAGGGCTACACAGAGAAACCCTGCCTCGAAAAACAAACAAACAAACAAACAAAAATCAGAAGTTCAAAGCGAGTTTGAGTCCAGAAGAGTGCTCTACTGTGTAGCCAGCCTATCTCCAGCATTCTAGTTAGCCTCTCAGATTCAATTTATCCAGTAATAAATATGCATTTCCCCCACCCCTATACACTAGCAACGCTTCCTTTTTTAGAAAAAAAAAATGGGAGAAAGAGAAGGATGTAGGGTCTTACATAGCCCAGGCTGACCCTGATCTCCTGATCTTTCTGTGTCCATCTTCCAAGTACATTCACACCCACCTCAGATTTCTTAATAGTTTTTTTTAGCTAATCTCCCCACTATCATCTATAGATTTACAGCTAGATTAATATAACGTTTTTCTCCTGCCAGCTCCTGTGATTATCAAAAAATCCTCTGCTTACTGAATCTCATTCAAATGTCCTTCCTGCATTTAAATTCTTTACAATATGATCTCAGCTAAACGTGCCTGACCTTGTTGCCTACTACTTCCTGATCTATGTTCCCTGCAGTCAGCCAGGCCTGGGTACTCGATGTCCTCCTAATGCCCTCTTCTTCCTTTGTGAAGTCCTCCCTTACACCTCTCTCTCTCTCTCTCTCTCTCTCTCTCTCTCTGTCTCTCTCTGTCTCTCTCTGCTCTGTCTCTCTGTCTCTCTCCCTGGAATACCTTTCTTCCTCAGCCCCAACATTCAAAATCCAGGCCCCACCCCGCCCCCAGTCAAATGGCATTCCCCTCTGAAATCTTGGTGCCAAGTGTTCTCAGGTTTTGCCTTATAACTAAATACGATTTTATCATTCTTCTTTAAATCCTCCCTAATTTATTGTTTATGCTTCTCAGGCAAGTTGCTTTTTCCTTCCTAGATAATGAATTCCTAGAGAGCAGGACTATGTGCTTTTTGTAGCTTTGCGTTCTTCCTAGCACCTATGGAGTGCAGCTCAGAGACTGAGCCGATGGATTGGAGGGCCTCGCTAAAGGAGAATATGCCAAAACTTAGACTCTAGTGTTGTTTCGTAGCAATGCAGACGTGTAGTCTTCCTTCCCTTTGTTGCTAATGTTCACTTGTACACTTCAATGCCAGTTCTTCCTCCTCGGAATCTGTGGATGGATCAGTTATGTATCAGAGCAAGGGGTGAAGGCAGTGAGGGAGGATGGAGTGTTTTCAGCCAGGCTGTGTTGATGTAACTGCTCCCAGGGAGACGGGACACTCCGTCCTTAGCCTTTTCTGAAAACTTGTCCTTTTCTGAGAAATCCTTTCTTCACTCCTTCAGGAATTCAGTTGGCTCAGCCCTGCCACCCAGTGCATGTTAAATGCATTAACATGATCCTCCCTCTAAGAATGATCACAAACACAGGCGCCTTTGTAGTGACCTGACTCGATCTAGAACTTTCCGACGAAAGGCAGAGATGATTCCTGATCATGAGAAAAAGAAAGAGGTGACTGAGAAGAAACTAAGTACAAAGCAGTCCTCCATCTTTCACCTGGTTGACAATTAGCAGTACTTTCCTTCGTAGCTTGTGTTCAAAAGAAAGGGGGGGGGGCTCAGGGGTTAAAAGTACTGACTGCTCTTCTGGAGAACCCAAGTTTAACTCCCAGCTCCCACATGGCAGCTCACAACTGTCTATAACCCAGCTCCAAGTGATTTGACATCCTCACACAGACATACGCGCAGGCAAAACAACAATGCACATAAAATAAAAATAAGGGTTTTGGGGTTTTTTTGTTTTTTTAAGTTGCAAGCTGAGGGTTGGGGCACATCGCTTTAATTCCAATACTCGGGAGGCAGAGGCAGATGGGTCTGTAAGTTCTAGACCAGCCTGGTCTACATAATGAGACTGTCTCAAGACAAAAATTTCAAGACAGCTGATTCTTATTCAGAGGCAGGCAGATGATGCCTCTGAGGAGAGAACCCTGTGATTGGCAGGATGTAACTTGTCTGTGGTCACTTACAGCTTACCCCCACATCGTGTGACTTATGGCTCAAGTATCTTTCCACTAATCCCTCTCTGATCCTTCAAACAGTAAAATACCACATCCTTTGCAGTTTTCTGTGATTTCTCCAAACAGACTTAACTGGAACCTTGGTATCCAGGTGGCATGCTAAGTACCTCCAATGTATACAAACACTGATTACCAACTCTGTAGTGCCTGCCTCTTGTCACTATGCTGAGCTCTTCCGAGGTGTGAGCCGTATTATCATATGGCCTAACAGTCTAGGGACTTAGGAAATCTTAAAGAATGAGTGCAATCCCTGCACTGGGAGGCTGAGGCAGGAGAATTACTAGAAGTTCAAGGCCAGCCAGTTTGGGACAAAGTGAATCCCTGTCTTAAAACAGGAGTTCAAAAGAAGGATCAGAGATGGAGAGGCGGTATCTCGTTTGTAGAGCCCTGCCTAGCATGCATGAACTCCTGGCTTTGATCTCCAGCACCAAAGTAGACCTGTTGGCATATCCCTGTAATCCTAGCACTTGGAAGATGGGAGGCAAAAGAAGTCTAAGGGCATCTTCTGAGTTCTAGGGCAGCCTGGACTACAAAAGATCCCATCTCAAAAAAAAAAAAAAAAAAAAAGGTGAAAAATTAAAATAAAATACATCCATGAAATATTTTAGCTTCTAGATTCTAGCCTAATCAGCTATTACTTAGGTTGGCTTTAAAAAAGTAGTGACTCCCGTGCCTCCACCTCTCAACTGCTGCAATACCAAATATAAGGCACATTTTCTTTTTTTTTTTTCTTTAATATAGCAGAGGTTCTCAACCTTCCTAATGCTGTAACCCTTTAATACAGTTCCTCATGTTGTGGTGACCCCAACCATAAAATTATTTTTGTTGCTATTTCATAACTTTGATTTTGCTACTGTTATGAATTGTAATGGAAACATCTGTGTTTTCAATGGTCTTAGGCGACCCCTGTGAAAGAGTCGGTCACTACCCAAAGGGGTCAGGACCTACAGGTTGAGAACCCCTGGCATAGCCCACTGTGCACCCTTCTGATTGTCTGTAGACTTGGCTGTGACAGAGGCAGGACTGTGCATTTCCTCAAGAAGAGAAAATAAGCCCCTGACACAGCTTCTTTCTGTTTCAGATGATTTAATTTTAGCACAGGGCCTTGCAGATCTCATCTAGAGTGGGGGTGAAGCAGAAGAGAGACTGGACATCAATTAACTTAATTTTAAAAAGATATAAAGAATTGTTTTCATTTTATGTGTATGAGTATTTCGGCTGCATGTATGCATATGTACCATGTATATGACTGGTGCCTAAAGAAGCCTATTGTTTGTATGCTACTAAAAGTAATAAATTAAAAGAAATCATTGGCTGGTTATGATGTGAATTGGATCTCCTGAAACTAGTGGTGCAGCCTTTAATCCCAGCACTCGGGAGGCAGAGGCAGATCTCTGTGAGTTTAAGTTCCAGGACAGCCAGGGCTACCCAGAGAGACCCTGTCTTGAAACAACAGCTATATGTGTATTTGATAAGTCTGTGATGGTTGGCTTAACATGCAGTCACAGTAGTTAGGAAGGCAGAGGCAGGAGGATTACCTCTTGTTGGCAGCTAAGCTAAGCTTCAGAGTAGGCTCCAGGCTGATCTGGGGCTCCAGTGCAAGACGTTGTTTAAAACAAAGAAACAAATATGTACATACGACTTAGGTAAATCCTTGAAGGTAGGACATGCTCTATACTAAAGACAGGTACATGAAACTCTTGGTCTTAAAGACACTGGTTCTATGAACTAATCACAGAAAACATTCTCAAGACAGACTTGATACATGGGGACAATGACACATTGAGGCTGATTTAATTAATATTGTACTGAGGCTGGCTTTAATTATCCTTCCTCAGTTTTCTTGTTTTCTCAGAGCCTACCCTACACACACACACACACACACAGACACACACACACACGTCTCTCTGCCTGCCTGCCTGCTGTTTGGTTGTCCTTATTTGTTTAAGGAAAAAAGCTCTCTTGCTACAACAGGCTCACCTTCACCTGCCACATAGTAGAGGCTGGCCTCGAAAGCCTGGTTATTTATTTATTTGCTTATTTGTTATTTTTAGTGACATACAAACAATAGGTTTCATGATGACATCGGTATAACAAGATATAACACATATCTTCTTGTATTCCCATGACCATTCCTTGTCTTGGGTCCTCTCCTTCTTCCACACAGGCTCCCTTCTGCTTTCATCTCACTCATATACATGCGTACACAAACACACATGCATACATGCACACACATGCACACACGCACACACGCACACACACACGTGTACATATTTACATTGAGATTGAGTGGGAACATATATTTTTTTCTTTCCCCTTTCCATGTTATAGCCTTTTCAACTTCTCTCTCTCTCTCTCTCTCTCCTCTCTCTCTCACACACACACACACATGCACGTACAGACTGTACATCTGAGAGGCAATAAATGAGTTTTATTTCAGGAAACATGTAGTTTCACTGTTATGTGATGAAGATAAATACTTTGTCCAGAAAATGGCCGGGAACTGAGCAGTGCTGGCTTCCAATGCCCTGCCTTCTCCCCATTCCATGTCGCCGCTCGGTTCCTGATACTGATTTTGAGAACAGTGATTACATTGCTGTGCGTATTATCTTTTTTCCTTGAGATGGAGGAAGAAACCTGCTAAGATGGATGGATGGATGGATGGATGGATGGATGGATGGATGGAGTAGGGAGGGAGATGTTGCAGGTTGATCTGTGAATTGATTGAAGCCTCAAGTTTTAAGGGTCCGGTTGAGGGATGCACACTTTTAATCCCAGAACTCAGGAGACAGAGGCAGGAGAAACTGAGTTCTAGGCCAGCCTTGGCCACAGTGTAAGCACCTGTCTTTAAAACAGGGGTAGCGGTGACAAGAGAGGACTGGGGATGTGGCTCTGCAGTGTGGCTGGGCTTGCCCAGCTGTCTGAAGCAAAGGCTGAAGTTGAGTTCATCCCAGTACCGCTGAAGAAGGGAATTATGTGTTCAAGCCAAGGTAGAAATGTCTCACTCCCAAATGAAATATAATGTAGTTAAGGATTACGTTACATGGAGTTGGAGAGACGGTTCAGGGATTAGGAGCACACACTGCTGCTCATGCAGAAGATTGGAGTTGAGTTTCAAGACTTCAGACAACTGTGTTGTTCCAGCATCCAACTAGTGACCTCTGATGGCCCCCAGCGGAGTTGCATTCATATCCATAAATTACACTTAAAACGTCCACAAAATTTAAAGAAAATATTTTAAAATTCTTTTTTAAATCATCAAGATAAATATTCAAATGTTAAGAAATAAAAAATCTTTTAAAAATTACTCTGTTGGGTGCCTTCAGAAAGTAGCCCTCCTCAGGCCCCTCTCCTGAATAGTTCTCAGCCCTTGGCGCTTGTGTCCTGTGTCCTAGTGCAATTTCTATTGCTGGGATAGGCGTCTTGACCAAAAGCAACTTGGGAAGGAAAGGGTTTACTTCGGTTTACATTTATAGTCATCGCTGAGGGTGGTCAGGGTAGGAACCTGGAGAAAAAGACCCAAGCAGAAGCCATGAAGGAACAGTGCTGATGGGCTTGCTCCCCATGGCTTGCCCAATCTCTTTTTTTATACCACCCAAGGTCACATGCCCAGGGCTGGCACCACCCACAGTGGGCTGAGCCCTCCCATATCAGTTATTACTCAAGAAAATGTCCCGCTGACTTGCACACAGGCCAATCCAATGGAGGCGTTTTCTCAGTTGAGGTTTGTCCTTCCCATTTGACTCTGCCTTGTGTCAAGTTGACAAGAACTGACCACTGTCTGTTTGCTTTGTTTCGTTTTATTTTTTCTTTGCTGATGCTAGAGATGGGACCAAATACCTCAAGCTAGGAATGAACTGAAATGTACCTCTGTCCATTTCTTGATATTTCTCATTTAATGTGTTTTGTTTGTTTGTTTTAGATAGGGTCTCACTATGTGACCCAGGCTAGCCTGCAACTTTAAATTCTGTCTTTTGAAGAAAAGAAGAAAATGGAACTATATATGTATATATACAAAATGAAACATATTAACTTAGGTTCCTGTGTAGTGGTACAGGCCTTTAATCCCAGGCAGAGGCAGCTCTCTGTGTATCCCTGGCTGTCCTGGAACTCGCTCTGTAGACCAGGCTGGCCTTGAACTCACAGAGATTCACTTGTCTCTGCCTCCCCAGTGCTGGGATTAAAAGCATACAGGTTGCTTCTTTTCAGTGAGGGTCACTTCTAAGTGTCAGGGGGAATTCATTTATGGGTTGATACGATCATGAGTTCTAAAAGTGTATGCTTTGTTCACCTGGATATGTTTAATGACTGAGAATCCACAGCTAACCCTTAAGATGAACATTACTCTCTGCATTTTTAAGCATCTGCAGCAAAAATTCAGCAATGGTTTCAGCCACTGACTGAGCAGGCCTCACATCCAAACAGAAAGCAGTTGGTTACCCCCTAAATAGCCATGACTCTATTGTAGAAGTGGCTGTATCTTACTTAGAAGATCAGTGGTGTAGATGCAGGGTCCAGCACGGAGTGAGACCTTTGATGTCTTTTCTTCCACAGTGGCCTGCCTAGTACCTTCCGGCATTATCAAAGCTAGAAGTTTCCTGCTCAACTGTAAATTGATTTCTCCATGCTCTGCGACCAAAATGTACGATGTCTTCAGTATGCTGTGGGACCAAGAGCCATGATAGTGCCTGTATTACTGGAGTGAGGTGGAGGCTTAGACACTCTTTAGAAGTTGATTTTTCTTACTAGGTGTTGGTGGTATGTGCCTTTAATCCCAGCAGTCAGGAAGTAGAGGCTGGTGGATCTCTGAGTTCGAGATTACACAGTGAATTCCAGAACAGCCACAAAAAGCTGTCAGAAAGGAAGAATAAAAGAAATGTAGAATTGCCAGTCTTCTTTGAATAACTTTTTAGTCATTAGCGCCACCTGCTGACAATTTGTGAAAGTGGACAGTCAGAATTACTAGTCACAGGGATATATCTCCTATATTCATATATACATATATATGAATAAGTATTTATATATGTTCAGTTTTTGTTTTTAAAAAACTGTAGACCCTTTTATTGTATATGACTTTGAGAATGACACTCTGGAGAAAAGAAGATGGATCTTGTGATAACAGTAAAGTAGCAAATATAGGCAGCAGTGATGTACTTCAATCCCAGCACTCGGGAGGCAAAGGCAGGCTGAGTTCAAGGCCAGCCTGGTCTACAGGGTGAGTTCAAGGACAGTCAGGGCTACACAGAGAAACCCTATCTTGAAAAGCTACATAAAATAACTCTTCTATTTTCTTTCCCTTCCATTCTGTGATTTTCCTACATTTGTTTGAATTTTTTTTCTATCCCATTCACCAAAGGAAGAGGAAAATGTGGACCACCATTTTGTTTGTTTTTTGTTTTGTTTTAAGACAATATTTCTCTGTGTAGCCCAGGCTGTCCTGGAACTCACTCTCTAGACCAGGCTGGCCTGATTCTCACTGAGATCCGCCTGCCTCTGCATCCTGAGTGCTGTGATCAGAGGTCTAGGCCACCATGCTATGGTTCCCCACCCCCTTTAAATTGCAATTTTATTTAGGTGTACTTGATTTACAATAAGTTGAACTCATTGACAGGGTATAACTTTATGAGTTTTAATATATATGTCCATCTACCAGGCAAGATCTCTGAGTTCAAGGCTGGGCTGCTTTACAGAGTGAGTTCCAGAACAGCCAGAATTACATAATGAGACCTGTCTCAAAAAACAACAATGAAATGTATATACATGCATGTATATGTCCATGGAATGATTGGTCCATCAAGGCAATGAGCATGTTACCATCCCAAATGTCTCTCTTGCCTCTTTCCCTCTCTCTGGCTGTCTCCAAGCACTGAATTGATCGTCTCTAACTTTTTGTCAGTTTGCATCTTCTACTTTTGTATAAGTGGAAGAAAACAGTAATAGAATAATAATCCGCCCATCCCGGTGTCTCTGCATAGCCCAGCTGTCAATGGATGTATGGTCCTCCCAAACACTGGCTTGCCGGGCCCTATGTCACTGACTTATTTATTGACTCTAAGTTTCCAGTGTTGACCTTTAACTTTTTTGGTCCTCCTGCTCCAGCTCCAGCTCCAGCTCTCTGCCCTGGCTTTGATGCAACCTGTCCCTCGGTGTTATGGTCCTTATGGTGGTGGTGTTGAAGTGGTGGGACCCGTAAGGGACAGACCTTAGTGGATAGCATTTGGTCAGCGGGGACTTCTGCTCTTGGGAGAGACTGAGGTAGTTCCCAGGGGCCCCGGCTTAGTTCTCAGTAGAGCAACTTGCTATAAGAGAGAGCCCACCCTAGAATTTGAACTTTTCTAGCTTCCTGTTCCCCCCCCCCCGCCATGGTGCCATCTATCATGGCTTTCTCACCAGAGCCAAGTCATTGCTGGTGTTCAGTTAAACGAACCTCTTTTCTTTATGAAGTTGTCCGGTCTCAGTCACTTCATTATAGCAATGGAAAACAAGGCTGTTGCAGGTTTCCTTCACCTTGGACTATGGCGCTGAGATGTTGCCGTGCGTTCCCAGAGTTTATCGTTTCGTGCTACTGCCAAGCCATCATACTAAGCACAGCATGCCTGCCCTTACTTGTTGCTGGCTGTTTTTTAGGGTTATTTTTGGTTTTTCAAAACAGGGTTTATCTGTGTAGCATTGGCTGTCCTGGAACTCACTCTGTAGACCAGGCTAGATTTATGGCAAGTGTAGACTTTTATTCTTCCACCATTTAAAGAAATTACTTAATTTCATGATACGAGTATTTTATCTGCAGGTACATGGGTACATGGGAACAGAAATCCACCTGCCTCTGCCTCCCAAGTGCTGGGATTAAAGTCGTGTGCCACCACTGCCCAGCTTTGCTGGCTGTTTCTAAGCAATTTCCTCCTGATTGAAACACTCCCTTCTGGAGGAGCTGGGAAGCTCCAGAAGCTAACGAAAGGTATGGGTTTCAGTTCAGAAGATTCTAGATGCACAAGGCCCCCTCCTGAGTGTTACATAAGAAGTGACAGTTGCTAGGGAGAGGGAGGCTTGCAGAAGTGCCTGCAGGTCGTTCAGTGAGATCCAGGTGTGCGGGGTTTTCACAAATCACCACCCATTTGGGGCATGGCTTTCCAGGGATGTGACAACATTGGAGTCACCCATGCTCCTGTCTGTGACCCCATTAAATTCACCATTCACCCCAGCTAGGTTTGGATGGCACCTTCTCTCCTCCATCATGAGTATCCTATCTTGAGAGAACACACACTAGTTTACATCTTACCAAGAAAGTCACATGCTACTAGCATTTGGCAGTTACAGAGAAAACTTTCCTGCAGTTTTGGGTGGACGTAATATCATTTCTTTTGAGTTGGGTCCTAGGAGCAGACTGTCTAGATTTATGGCAAGTGTAGACTTTTATTCTTCCACCATTTAAAGAAATTACTTAATTTCATGATACGAGTATTTTATCTGCAGGTACATGGGTACAGCATGCAGGCAAGGTGCCCACAGAGGATAAAAGAAGGTGTTGGATCTCCTGGAACTGGAGTTACTGACAGTTTTATGCTGTCATTTGGGTGCTAGGATCCAAACCCAGGTACTTTGGGTAAGCAGCCAGTCCTCAGTGAGCCATCCCTCCAGCCCCATCTTCTTTCCTTTTGTAACAGGATCTCATTTAGTCCGGCCTGGCCTCATCCCTATGTAGCTGAGGATAGCCTTGAACTTCTGATCCTTCTGCATCCAGCAGAAGTGCTGGGCTGAGTGGATTGCATCACCATGCCCTTTTATGCAGTGCTAGAGATGGAACTCAGGACTTTCTGCATGCTAACAGACACTCTGCCAGTGAGCTATATCCCCCAACTCCTGTGTCTTGTCTGTCAGTCTGTATCCACTTATTTTTCTTTTTTCTGTCTCTATCTCTCTATCCCTCCCTCCCTCTCCTGTGCCCTCTTCTTTCTTTCCTAAGGCTTTTACTATCTATACCCTTGGCTGATCCATGTATTACCTACGTGGATAGACTAGTCAGTCCTGGAGCCTACAGTGAGCCTCGTGCCTCTGCTGCCTAAATAGAATTGTAGTCAGATCCAGTGATGCCAAGAGTGTGTATGCGCCTTTAAAAACACCTGCCGCGGCACTGAGAGCTCAGCTGATAACGTGCTTGCTATGCAAGCATGAGCTCAGTTTTGATTCCTCCAAATCTTCATTTTAAAAGCTGGGCCTGGAGTTAAAGAACACTTGCTGTTCAGACCCACCAGAAGAGGGCGTCAGATCCCATTACAGATGGTTGTGAGCCACCATGTGGCTGGTGGCTCGGAGCAGCCAGTGCTCTTAACTGCTGAGCCCACACTTGCTGTTCTTATGGAGGAGTCGGTTCGATTTCTAGCATCCACAGGGCAGTGTTCTGGGTTGCCCTGGTGCTGTTTGCATTTTGATGTTAATTCTGTTTCCTCTAGAGCGGAAGTAGATCAAGTACTCAGGTGGTCTCACTGAACCTTCTTCCCATTCTGAGTGGTCAAATAAAGACTAGAGCCAATGATTGGGCAGTGGTAGGGAAAGGTAGGAAGGGTGGTCTCAGAGTGGGAGGAGAGAGACTGAGACAGAGGAAGGGGGGTAGAAAGAAGATGGAGCAGAACCACATGGCCTGGAGAATCTGAAAGTAGGGGTCTCATAGCTGGAGAATAAATTAGTATGGTGAGAGATCTGCCTAATCTATACATACAGCTTATAAATATAACTGATTGTAATGTTTGTTGGTTTTTTTTTTTTTTAAGTTTTTTTTTTTCGAGACAGGGTTTCTCTGTGTAGGCCTGGCTGTCCTGGAACTCACTCTGTAGACCAGACTGGCCTCGAGCTCAGAAATCCACCTGCCTCTGCCCCCCAAGTGCTGGGATTAAAGGCGTGCCCCACCACCGCCCGGCTGATTGTAATGTTTTTTATACAAATTTATAGGGGTAAGAAATTAGCGCAACATTTGGTGCGCCCACTTACAGCTTAGAACCCAATTAACCTGAGGTAAAAGTTCACCCCACCATCACCACCCCGCCCCGAATAAACGGCTGGGGCTGCGATCTAGGGCTGCTGCAATGTGTGGATTGAAAGCTGAGTGAGTCTGAGGAGTCTAAGGAGAGCTGCTAAGAGCAAGCCCAGCCCCAGGCAGACCGTGGCAGCCAGAGGCAGCACCCCAACCTGAGTTGGGACTTGGGCAGCACAGGTGTCGCACCAGGGTTGGGGGTTCCGGGAGCCTAAAACAAGGACTCTGGGGCGCGACTGCCTGTAGGAAAGGCCTTCACGGCTGAGATTAGACAGCTAAAAAAATAAAAAAATAAAAAAAAAATACAAAAGACATTAGTTAACCTTCTAAAGCTTTCTCACAAGCGTAGCAGGCTGATCCGCCTTAAGGAGTCTTCCCATGCTCGCTTACCCCGTATCCCCCAAGTCTAAACAGGACGCAGATCAGCCCGCCCGGCTCTACCAACTGAGATTGAGATTGGCGGGCGAATGCCAGAGGCTCCCAAACAAAGGCAGGAGAGTCCCAAAGTGAACTGCAGTGTCCGGATAAGAACAGCAGAGGGAGACAAAGGTGCATCAAGCTCCAGATCAGGTGACAAGATAATTTTTAGATAAAGAAACAAGATTTTATGAGATGATATTTTGAACCGTGTGATAGGGATGGATTTAAAGGAAATTGACACCTTGTCAGTTATAACTATTACAATATTGAGAAGCTTGATTTACTACGTCTTCTCAAGAGACAGGGCCCTAGATAAAAAATTACAAGCCTTAGAAAAAGGTTTGGAGGAGACATTGGAAAAGATGCTAGAACAAAAGATGCAGAATTTCATAGATCAGACAGAACAGCGAAGAGGTAGCAATAAAATTGGAAAGCAGAGTCTAGAGGATAATTTACTATAACTAGCAAATCAAAATAAGGTAGAGAGTACAATATCCAAATCACAACATAAAGAGAAACTAAAATCATGGAAGTGGGACCTGGAACAGAAAATACAGGAGTTTACAGAGCAGCCTGAACAACAGAGAGAAATGTAAGACCTGGTAACACGGCCTAGAGGAAACACTGGAACTAAAGAGAGAGGGAGTTAGAGGTCATGATAAGCACCAGAGAGAAGAAAATGGAGGTGGGAGACAGGGGCTGGAAAAGACGCTAGAACAAGGACGCAGCAGCTCACAGAGCAGACTGAGCGCCAGAGAGAAGATAATGACGACTGGAAGCAAGGCTTGGAGGAGAACCTCTTAAAATTAATCAATCAAAATAAAATAGACAGCAGAATATCAGACTTACAATATAAAGAAAAATTAAAATGTGGAGGCAGAGCCTTGAACAGAGAAGACAGGAACTCAGGGGACGGGAGGAGGAACAGGGACAAATCCTGACTTCTTGGGCTATTAAAAATAGAGTAATCCCCCAAGACTGGAACAATATAGCAAAAGCAATATTGGAACCTGTGTCACATTTACAATGGTTCTCATGGTGGAGAGAAGAGGTGAAGGAGATAGCATGACAAAATAGAGCCGGGGTAGAGAGATTTCCACAGATCAGCTGCTTGGTGAAGGTTGCTTTGCTGAGATAGAGGTGCAGGCTGTATATTATGAAGAAACCTTGGCATTATGTCACTTGGTAGCCTTAAATGCCTGGGACAAAGTCACGGAATCAGGGAAAAGATTTGAACCATTTTCTTAGGCAATGCAAGGTCCAAAAGAAACCCTCCCTGACATTTGGCAAAAGCAGACTTCAGCTGTGGAAAGGAGTGTATCAGATCCAGCAGCAAGAAAGGCAATAATTGAGTCTTTAGCTTTTGAAAATTTGAATGCTGGATGCAAAGAAATAATCAGACCATTGAGGGCAGGATCAGCATCATGTTAGACCTCGTTCACCTGGTAAAACCTTAGTAGGAGAAGCTGCCACCAGAGGCCTTGAGATGACCCAAAATTTCAGATGTCTTTAATTTTGGTGAGCAGGATCATTTCAGCATAAACTGCAGAGAAAACCAAATTAATCCCAAAAGGAGCCCATGCAGACTGGAATATGTAAAATATTTGACAAAAGCCGACAATGGGCTAGGGAATGTAGAGCAGTAACAGACAAATGGGGCCATACTTTAGCAAAACCTCCCAGGGCTCTTGCAGGCCCCAAGGCAGATAGGGAGCGTTCTCTTCCTCAGGACAATTAAACTTCACTGTTCTAAAAACAGAAGTTGTAAGACCAGACAATGTCAAGGCAAGTTCTACAAACAATTAAAAAAAAAAAAAAGGTAAAAAGGGGCCAAAAATGAATATTTTGGCTAGCTTCTTTAAAGATCAAAGGTCCAAGCTTAAAATATTAGTTCACTATTGAGATTGAAGGAATGGTTGACACTGGAGCAGATGTCACCATTATCTCTCCAAAACCTTGGCCTGTAGATTGGCCACTCCAAGTAGTAGACTCCAGTTTCTAGGAGTTGGACTTTATCCCAAGTAAAGCAAAGCACCAGATGCCCTAAATGTTCAGGACCTGAGGTTTAGATAGGAAAATTAAGGCCATATATGCCTGATATAGCCATAAACTTATGGGGAATAGATTTGTTTCAATCGTGGAAAACACAAATTAACGTCCCCTCAGTTTCACAAAACCTGTCCACAAAACCTGTCAGGCTCCTGATAAAAAACTTAAATTAGTTGAGGAACATTATCAAGACAGTTACGGATTGTCCAGGCTGTCCACAAACAAGACACAGCAAGGGCTGACAATTCAGCTTTACATCAAGGAGCCAATGCTGTTAAAACACCAACAGCCTTAACACTAAGGTGGTTGACTGACCAACCCATTTGGATTGATCAGCAGTCTATGACAAAAGAAAATCTACAGGTGCTAGGACAGCTAGTCCAGGAGCAGCTGGGGCTCAGCAGATAGAGGAGTCCACCAGCCCTGGAATTCTCTGGTAAGTCTGGCAGATGGAGGATGCTGACAGATCTCAGAGTGTTTAATAAGATTATTCACCAATGGGTTCCCTGCAGCTTGGAATCCGATTGCCTTCCTTGTTGCCTAAGGAATGGCCTATCATAGTGATTGATCTAAAAGATTGTTTTTTCACAATTCCTCTTCATGAACATGAAAAGAAAAGGTTTGCTTTCTTAGTACCTACCTTTAATAAAAGTTGTCCAATAAAAAGATATTATTGGAAAGTCCTGCCAAAAGGAATGTTAAATAGCCACACCTTGTGTCAATATTTTGTACAACAGCCATTGGAGATGATTTGCAATTTCCTCAATCCATTACTTATCATTATATGGATGATATCCTGTTGGCTGATTCAGACATAAGTATCCTAGAAAGAATGTTTGATGAAGTTAAAAACAAAACAAACAAACCTTGCCTTGCTGGGGATTGCAAATTACCCCTGAATAAATACAAAGAGGGGACTTTATTAATTATCTAAAATATAGAATAAGCGTATGAAAGGTTTTGCCACAAATGGTGCAAATCAGAAGAGACCAATTGAGGACCCCTTAATGATCTCCAGAAACTACTGGGAGATATCAACTGGCTGCGACTGGCTTGGCCACTCCAGAGCTGAGCAATTCACTTCAAACCTTACAAGGCGATAAAGATTTAAACATCCTGAGGAGATTATGAGCCAAGGCTGAGAAGGAGTTAGCTCTGGTAGAAAGGAAACGACAGGATACACATCTGGATCATATTGACCCAAAGATGGCCTGCATCTTAGTCATCTTACCTTCTACTCAACCGCCTACAGGAATTTTCATGCAGAGGGAAGATTATATCCTAGAACGGATATTTTTAGCACACAAACAGAGTGAGAAATAAAAACCTACATAGAGAAGGTCTCTGAATTGATACTAAAAGGAAAACAGAGACGTGGACAGTTAGCTGGGATGGACCCAGCTGAGATTGTGATGTCTTTTACTAATGCAGAGGTGCCCTTGTTATGGGCACAGGATGAACTTTGGCAAAGAGCATGCAGTAACTTCTTGGGAGAGGTTAACAACAGATACCCTAAAAGCAAGCAACTTCAGTTCATAAAAAGAACTAATTGGATTCTCCCTCATATAATAAAGTGAATTTCAGTTTCTGGAGCCCCTTCATTTTACACTGATGCTAATAAATCAGGAAAGGCAGGCTACAAATCAGGAGATGTAATTAAGGTGGCTGAGAGTCCTTATAAGTCAATTCAAAACTCTGAATTATATGCAATACTCATGGTGTTGGTAGATTTTCAAGGATCTCTTAATATAGTAACTGACTCTCAACATGCAGAAAAGGTTGTTTTGCACATAGAGACTGCTGAACTTCTTCTGGATGATTCTGAGCTGACTTCACTGTTTATTCAGCTACAACCAATGATCAGGAGTAGGAGTTACCCACTGTATAAAACACACATAAGATCCCATATGCGTCTGCCAGGCCCTCTGGCACAAGGTAATAATGAAATTGATCAGCTA
>NW_021620675.1:1015391-1020805 GCF_004785775.1 Grammomys surdaster
GTCTGCCAGGCCCTCTGGCACAAGGTAATAATGAAATTGATCAGCTAGATAGGAAGTGTACTAGAGGTTTCAGAATTCATTTTAAAAATACCATGTTGCCTGGCGGTGGTGGTGCACGTCTTTAATCCCAGCATTTGGGAGGCAGAGGCAGGCGGATTTCTGAGTTCGAGGCCAGCCTGGTCTACAGAGTGAGCTCCAGGACAGCCAGAACTACACAGAGAAACCCTGTCTCGAAAAACCAAAATCCAAAAAAAAAAAAAAAAAAGAAAAGCTTTGCTGTTAACATGGTGTTTTTTTGTTGTTGTTCTTTGTTGTTGTTTGTTTTTTAACAAACCACCCAGCCAACAGCAAAGCTTTAAAGAAAGAACCTCTATCACTTGGCAACAAACCAAGGAAATTGTGAGGCAATGTTGTACTTGTTCATTTTATAACCAAAGTCCATTGCCTACAGGAACTAACCCTAAGGGCACTCAAAGAAATGACATTTGCAAGTGGATGTGTTCCATTTTACAGAGTTTGGCAAACTAAAATATGTGCACCATACTATAGACACATTCAGGATTTCACTGGGCGACTGCCTTAAGGCCGATTCTGTAATTACACATTTGTTAGAAGTCGTGGCCATTATGGGAATGTTCATACAAGGTAAAATGGACAGAGGTCCGGCATGTGTCTCTAATAAGATGAAGCAGTTTTTTTACATATTATAATATCAAATATGTTGCAGGCACAGCACATAATCCTACAGGACAAGCGATTGTGGAGAGATCTAATCATACCCTAAGAGAGATGCTTAACAGGCAAAGGGGGCAACAAAACTCCCAGAGATGGATTACAGAGTGCTTTGTTCACCTTACATTTTTTAATGCTAATGAACAAAAAACTACAGCTGCTGAAAGACATTGGATTGTGGGAAAACTGCTGAACTAAACCAGCCTGTGGTTTGTTTGTTTGTTTGATTGTTTGTTTGTTTTTAGAATATTCTGACATCAGAATAGAGAACAGGAAATGTGTTATGCTGAGGGAGGAGTTGTGCCTACATTTCCACAGGAAAAGAAAAGCTATGGGTTCCTTCCAAGTGGATAAAAATCAGACACGACAAAGGGAGACTCCCTGAAGACCTCAGTGATGGAGAAGGGCGACTAAAATGATCAACAAAATAGGTGATGTTTATGTGGTGATGTTTGTGTCTCTGTCTATAGAGACAGCTCTGGAACTGGCTGAGATTTAAATGTCTATACACAGCCAATAACAATTATTGGGTACAAAAATTCTTACGACTTGTTATTACATAGCATCCTTTAAGATGGTGTGAATCGAAATTTATATTGTAGTTTGATTATGTGATCAAACTAGCATGTAAAGAAAGGCAGTTGTCTTTCCTTATTGATCTTCCTTAACCGATCTGTTCACCCTGCACACACTATGTGAATGTCTTTAAAGAGCTGTGTGTTACTTGTAAGTTTTGTGTACTGAAGAATGAAAGAAGAGAGAGACAGCTCTGACAAGAATCACACTCTGGGATGCTGAGATTCTGGGGCCTTCCATTCCAGCTCCTTGTTTGATTTTACCTCAACTACATCAAAGCTGTTCTTTTGAAGACTTGCTTCCAAGACATTTCCAGAACAGCTAGCTCGCCTATCCAGCCTTTCAGACTGTTACAGTCAGGACTTCAGCTAAGCCATGAGCTTTCTTAACACATAGAGACTGGAAGGCAAATGATGCCAGCTAGCCCTACTTTGACAAAACCAATTTTCCTATTTCCCTAGCACCCCCAGAAGGGAATTCAGCTCAAAGCAGACAAAAGAAGATCGTCGTCCCAGTCCCTTACGTTGGGGTGGGTGGTTCTGGTTATTTTATGAATTATAGATATGTTTAACTTTAAGGGATAGTTTGCAAATGTTGTAGCTTTGGACAGGGAGGAAACGGAGAGCTCACATGCTGAGATTTCTATCTTTCCTCTTCTCTATCCTTCCTTCTTAAGTAAAGGAAAGAGGGGTAGAAGAGTAAGGGGGGACATAGTAATATCATAGAAATTAGAGGAATAGAGAAATATCAAATTCACTCCTAAACAAAACATTGTATAACCATAATCTTACATTGATAGAAATCTTTATAACTGATGCTGTGCCCTTCCCCCAGCCTTGAGCAGGCCTGAGATACTGTATTTACCACAATAGACCAAACAATAGGACTCCAGAGTCATTGCCTGCCTTGGTGCCTCCTTGGCTGCCTGTAGCCTGGTACACAAGCTGAGAAGAATAGACTGCCTGCTGAGCTTGCCTTGAGACATCTCTGGCCTGCCATTAAGGATGGATTCCCCTCACCCCCAGTGGGCTAAAGCAAGAAGGAACTTTGGGGGTTGGGGTGGGCTTTCCCCTTTAAATTGAAAGCTGAATATTAAAGCATTGAGCCTTGATCAGAAACCTTTGTCCTGGCTTCATCTCTTCCCGCCCTCCTGTCCCTTCTTCCATTCCCAGCCTCTCTTTCAGGTGAACCCAGTTGACTGTGGCTGCTGGCCGGCAACAGATGCAAAATTGAAGTTATAATTTCTTACATTAGTGCAGAATTTGCATATTGATGTAAGACTAAGGTTTTTATTGCTATAAATCTGTACATTGATATAAAATTTGAAATTAATATTGTTACTCTCAGATAGGCATTGTGTCTATGCAACTCATTTAAGAATACAAGGCTTAGACCCAGTCCTACTAATAGCTGCTATTACAAACTGTTTAGGATGATTAGTAATACAAGTTAACAGCCAGACAGTAAACTCATGGTTATATTAGATTCTGATTTATTTATGATAAGGTGTTTTCAATTTACTCAAATAGAAATGGATAAGGGTAGTTAAGGTTTAACAAGTCAGATATACTTTACATAGTCTTCAAAAACATCAGAAAGCCACAGAATGTGACATTTAATACTATTTGATTATTAAGAATCATTTGACCTGGAGACAAGTCTGCTCCTGACAGCTTCCCCTTCATGGTTCAAAGAAGATATTGAGCATCTTTACCTCTAGGTGAGGTTGCTTATCATGGCAAGATAGCCACTGGGCAGAAACTGCCTGTGTCATCAGCAGACAAAATACTGTTCAAGGAGGACAAACAGATGTGGGATAGTCAACTGCTAAGCTCTACCAAGACGGAGCAAACAAGTCCTTCATAGTTCCTGCTTCATTTCAAGGTCTGTCAGATGGTTCTGGTCCAGAAGGTTGAAGACAGATGCTCCAACATTGTAAAAAATTGGGGACTGTCCAGGTAGTCAGCTGTCTCTGCAATCTGCTTAACTTTTAGAAGCTATGTTTTGTGTTTCTTATTTACTCAGGTAATAGTTAATTCATTCTCAAATTTCTGTTGGGGTTGAAGACTAGTTATAGTCTCATAAGCAAACTTACATTGTTTAGCATTGAAAGATATGATATAGACTTGAAAGGACGGTTTTCAGATGGTAATGCAAACTAAAATCCGAACATAATTCAGGTATAGAATTGTAAACTCTTTAAGTTAGGATGGATGGTAGAGTGCTTTATGTATATTGACAAATACGATAGGCTAGGTGTTAAGGGTATATTTTACCATTTGCATAATTGTGAGGATTTTGCTCAATTTATATCTGAGAAAAAAGAGCCTTTTATTTGGACAAAAGGGGGGAAATGTGGGTTGCCCTGGTGCTGTTTGTATTTTGATGTTAATTCTGCTTCCTTAAGAAGGGCTACCCAAAGGACAAGTAGATCACATGATGGGGGGTCTCAGAGGGGGAGGAGAGAGACAGAGGAAGAGAAGGTGGAAGGAAGATGGAGAAGCCCCGAGGAGCAAGGAGTCTCACAGCTGGGGAATACGTTAGTACGGTGATAGATCTACCCAACCTAGGCATACAGGTAATAAATATAATAACTGGTTGTCTGTTTTTTACACAGGTTTATTGGGGTAAGAAATTACTGCAACAAGTCAGCTCACAAATATCCATGAGTTCAGAACCAGGGATCCAATGTCCTCTTCTGGCCTTCAAGGGAACAAGACATGTGCACAGTGCACAGACATACATGCAGGCAAAATACCCACACACATAAAATAAAGTAAATAAACCTGAAACAAGAAGGCTGAGTAGGGAGTACATACGTTCTTCTAGAGGACAGTCCCATCCCCAGCACCCATGTCACTATTGCTTGTAACTCCAGTCCAGGGAGATCTAACCAATCCTACGTTACATGTATATATCTGCACAGAGACACACATATGCATAGCTAAAAATAATGGAAATGAGTCTTTTAAAAGTCTCAATTAGGTTTCTGTTGCTGTGATCAAAACCAACTTGAGAAGGAAAGGGTTTGTTTCCTTTACAATTTGCAGGTCACTGGGGGAAGGCAGGGCAGGAACTTGGGGAGGATCCCAGAGGCTGAGCTGATGCAGAGGCCACAGTGCTGCTCACTGTCTTGCTCCATGTGGCTTGTTCAGCTTGCTTTTTTTTTTTTTTTTTTTATAGAACCCAGGAGCACCAGTCCAGGGGTGGCCCCACCCACACAGATAGCTGGGCCCGCCCACATCAATCATTAATCAAGAAAATGCCCTGCAGGCTTATGGATAGGTCATCTGATAGAGGCATTTTTTTTCAAGTTCCTCTTCTCAGTTAACAGCTTGTGTCAAGTTGACAAAACAACAACAAAAACAAAAAACAAACAAGTGGATGTTGGGCATCACACACTTTGAACCCAGTACTTGGGCAGAGATAGGTAGATTTCCATGCATTGGAGGCTAGCCTGGTCTATATAGTGAGATCCTGTCTCAAGACAAAACAAAACAAAAAAGTTGAGCATAAAAAATAAAAAGTTAAATGTAAGGGAGTTGGTGGGGGGCTTTGAGATGACTCAGGGTAAAGGTTCTTACCACCAAACATGATGACCTCAGTTTGACCCCCAGAACCCCCATGATAGAAGGACAGAATGGTCTCCAAGTTGTTCTCTGACCTCCACATGTGGGTTGTGGCGTGTTCTCCACACACATCAACCTTCCTGTTAAATAAATAAGTATTTGTTTCAAAAACTAAGCTGTTGCAATTTGTAAGCCAGTTCTGGGAGGTGAAGACAGGCAGATCCTAGGGCTACATGGCCACCATCCTTGCCTGGGCAGTGAGCTCTAGGCCGGTGGGAGACCTTGTCCTGTCTCAAAATAAAAACAAAACAAGATGGACAGCTCCTGGGCAAAGGACTGTCAGAGTTAAGTCAGAGTTACCTCCTGCTTACACGTGCACCCTCCCCCACTGAAGTCTCCCCGAACCTACCGAAAAAGGCTTTTCTTACAAACTGGCTGTACAACTCTACATTTCTACCACATTTGGAACATCATCCCACATCTGGAACATCATCCCACATCTGGAACATCATCCCACACCTGGAACATCATCCCACA
>NW_021620675.1:1020815-1030994 GCF_004785775.1 Grammomys surdaster
CATCCCACACCTGGAACATCATCCCACATCTGGAACATCATCCCACATCTGGAACATCATCCCACATTTTGACAATATTAAGGATTGTCAGTCTTTTATTAAAATTTTGAGTTTGTAGTGGTTTTGTTTGCTTGTTTTTGTTTTAGACAGGGTCTCACCATGTAGCCCTGGCTGGCCTGAAACTCACTATGTAGACCACAATAGCCTCAAAGTCCTAGAGATCTACCCGCCTCTCCCTCCCTGTGCTGGGGCTGCCGGTGTTGGCCACTGCTCTCACATGTGAAAGCCAGAGGTTGATGGCAGGTGTTTTACCCCTTTTTGTTTTGTTTTGTTTGCTTTTCCATTTTTAAAGTTTTATTTATTTATTTATTTATTTATTTATTTATTTAAACAATAAAAATTTTTGTTTTTCGAGACAGGGTTTCTCTGTGTAGCCCTGGCTGTCCTGGAACTCACTCTGTAGACTAGGCTGGCCTCGAACTCAGAAATCCGCCTGCCTCTGCCTCCCAAGTGCTGGGATTAAAGGCGTGTGCCACCACTGCCTGGCTTAAAGTTTTTTTTTTAAAGCTTTATTTTGTGTCATGGGTGTTTTGCTTGTGTCTGTTCAGTCTCTGACTCTGCTACTTATTAGCTGTATGTCCGCGGGAAAGTTGCTCAATCTTTCTGTACTACAACTTCCTTATAGTAGAAATAGAGATATACTCTAGGGTATAGCGCTTAGACAGCATACACAGGCCCAGGTTCATCCCCAATGCACAGAAACCCTCCACCAGTATCAATATAAAGATAAGGTGTGTGTGTGTGTGTGTGTATGTGTACAGACAGGCAGACATGAAGTGATAGGTACAGTTAAAAGAAGACTATCTTTCTTAGAGAGTTATGAATAATTATTATTACTTAGTTTAGTTTGAGGAAGGAAGGTTGAAATAGGATTTCATGTAGCCCAGGCTGGCCTATATATAGCTAAATATGACCTTGAACTTCTGATCCTTCTGCTTCCACTTTGAGTGCTAGGATTACTGTAATGTCCACCACACCAAGTCAAAATAACTATTAGTATTATTGTCATTATTACTATTATCATTTTGCAATACTGGTGATCAAACTCAGGGTTCCTGTACATGCTGGGCCACTGCTCCGTCACTGAGCTACATGCCTAGCCCTTAATGCACACACACACACACACACACATATATATATTTAAATATATTAAAATGTTTATGCATATGTGTGTGTATTTGGTGTTGGAGATTTGTTCTAATGCTTTGATTCAATCAAGAATCTGCATGTCCAAACACTAAAAGACCTTGTCCCCAATTTGGTTTTTGATCAATTAACAAAAATGCCAACAGCCAATGACTAGGCATGGGGCAGGGTCCTTAAGAGTTGCTCAGGTGAGGACACAGAGAGGAACAAGAGAGAAATACCATGGCTCAGGGAAGAAAGATAGGATGCAGTAGCCACAGAAGATAAAGCCAACGAGCCATGTGGCCACTGGCCACTTCCCCGATTGGGCCTGGGATAGCAGGGGAAGGTTTAGGAATGCCCAGCCTTTGAGGTAGCCGAGGCATTTTAAAAATAAGCTAACGTGTCTAGCAGGAAATGTGTGTGTGTCTTTCATTCGAGGATCCAAAGATAGGGAACACAAAGTAGTGAAGCAAAAACTTAAATATTTTTTTATTTTTATGTGTATGAGTGTCTGTTCAGCATGAATTTTGTGTGCAGTATATGCTTCCAAATGCCAGAAGAGGGTATGTCATATTCCCTGGAACTAGAGTTGCAGGTCATTGTTAGAGCATTGTGGGCCCTGGGAACAGAACCTGAGTCCTCTGTAAGAGCAGTCAGTGCTCTTAACTACTGAGCCATCTCTCCAGGTCCATGCATTTTAAATGTGTTTATAACATATATTTTAAGCACTAAGTAAGTGTTTGTGATCAGATCTGAACTCCTTGATCCCACCCTAAGGTGCTTTGTAATTCCTTCTGCCTATCTAACTATCTCATGACTCCTTGTTAGAGTCCCGCTGGTTTTACCACTAATCATGACTGTGGATAACTGCCAATGGTTTTCACTTCCTGAACTGTTCCTGTCCCACCGTCTACAGTGTCATCCCTGTGTCTTTATTACTTCTCATTACTCTGATTCTTAACAATCATCTTCCCACAGGAATCCAAACGCTACAGAATCCAGTGAAGAATCATACACTTCTCCAAAAACTTCACCTCCAGCATTTGAGGAGTAGAGACAGTTGGACCAGCAATGCAAGGTCAGCCTGGGCTACATGAGACTCCACTGAAAATAAAAAACAAACACTCATGACTCCTTCCTGTGAACCATTTTTTTCCAGTCCAAGAGCCTGTAGACTCCACGAGGGACAAGACAAGGGCTGATAACTGTAAGGCCTCTTTCCATGGAGTGAACACATAGCCTCAACTCCATTCCACACATCTATAAAGGCATTCAACACAGACAACAGAGGACAGGATGGAGAACTTACTGCTTTAATAACAGATTAGGAAGGGGTGGAGATGCCAGTTTCTGTGTTGGTGCCAGTCTCCAAAAGCTGATTTCCTGTGCCAGACAATGCCCACTTCATTTTAATCCAAAAAGCTTTCCCTAATTAGTTTCTCCTCTTTTTTCTTTCTTATAGAGAATCATGTTTTCCCTTTTTTAGTTTTTGCCTTTAAGATATTTCAATCCTAATGTTTTGCTGGACATTAGCACTCTCACAATCTCTAGGCTTGTAGGAGAGTGGAATTTCATTACAAGTAGGAAATCACTAACTGGGGGAATTCATGGCGAAGAGCCCATACCAAGGTCTGGAGTGCAAAACCCTGGCTCTGAATCTTTATTCTAGGGTCATTTCAGCCCTGGACTGCCCTCGTCTGATTGAGTAAGCATCGTTGTCTCCTGTCCCCACTGTTTCCTTTGGCACATCTTTGTGTTTTCTCACACCAACCTCTATCCTCATATCATTTCCAAACCAGTCACGGGTTGCTGGCCTACTTACTGAATGCAAAGCCACAGAACATAGAGGGCCGAAAGAAGTGGAACCAGGCAGGTTGCTGGAGAGAGGGGAGGTCCTGCATCTGAGGGGAAAAGATGCAAGTTCTCTAAATCCGTCAAGAAGACTCGGGCATCGTCCAGAGCTGTCTGAGCTGCCACCGTAAAGTTGGGGTCACCGGAGACTGAAACATCAAAGACGCAGGATTGGAAGTAGGCATCTTCAACCGGAAGTCCTTCCTTACACAGCCTTCTGGCAGTTTCTATGGCTATAGCCCCACGACGATTGCGCTCTGAGCGAGAGAGTCGCTGACTCGGAGGGCACCCCCCAACACACAGCTGTAGGTCCTGCTCAGCGGAGAAGGCCCGCGCCACATCCTCGGCTACCCTGATGGAGAAGGAGAGCTGTCCAGCTGTCTGTCGAATGATGATAGTTGTTCCAATGTAGGCAGCTCGAATCTCCACATGGCTCCCAAGGTTAGCAGTTTGAATGGACAAACTCGAGCCCCCAGGTCGGTCGCCCCCATTGATAGAACCATCTTCAAAGGCTGCAGGAAGATTGTCCACCTCAGCCTGGTAGACTTTCTGATCAATGCATTCTTGCATGTTTTTAAATATGACAGTGATCTATGAGGACAAGAGAGAAAATAGTTCATTAGGGCTCAGAGCATCCTCACGCCAAGCAAGCTGCATAGAGTCAGAGATCTGATTTCAGCAGAATGCAAGTTACCTCCTGGTCCTCGGTTCTTAATCCTATCCCCTATTGTGTTCCATCAATAGTACCTGACCCCTACTCAACCTCCTAATATCTCTGTCTCTGTCTGCCCCCCGCGCCCCCCACCCTTTCTCTCTCCTTTTCGTCTCAATCTCAGCAACTTCCAAGTTACCTACATTTGAATGAAATTCCCATTAAGAGGAATTACATTTACAAGAGCAAATGTTTGATGGAAGGAAGCCATTCAGGATGGAAGGGAATGTTTGGGAAAGGCAAGGAACAGGGAGCTGGGTGACTGACGGAAGAAGGAGGACTGGTCGGATGGACCGTGAGAGGACTCAAACTGAATCTCTGACCTTCCGGATGGTGGTAGCGTTGGCTCCGGATGCCACTGGGGAGCTGGTGGCCTGGACGAAGAGGAAGTCGTTATCTAGCAGGGGCCAAGCTCCTTGGACACGGCATGTGTGAAAGTGGTTGTGGAAGCTGCGCACATGGGGGTCTCCAAAGGAGGCGCAATGCAAGAAGCCCGGGGCTCGACCGTGCAGCCTGGAAAACCGGGCCTCATAGTCACAGGGATCTGGGGTCAGGGGCGCTGGCCCGGCCCCGGGCAGGGCGGGGCCTCGGGCAGGGGGCGGGGCCGTGGGACCCTGGCGTGAGCAGTTATGCTGGATCATCAGGTCCTCTATGCCATGCACCGCAGAGTGGAAAGCGAGGTCCCCGCGGCAGGTGCGGGCCGTGCGCCGCGTGCAGAGAGCGTAGGAGCGCAGGGCGCGACACAAGCCACCAGAGGCCAGTCCACCACGGCCGCCTCCACGTGGCTTGTCCGGTGAGCCCCCTCCCCGAAGGCTCAGAGTGGACGAGACGTACTCGGCATTGCAGCGGAGGATCTTGCACTGGGAGTGAGCTGGGGACAGAAGGGAGAGGACAGTGAGACGGTGCCCAGATTCAGGTTCTATCCAAGTTCAGTACGCGCCTAACTGCCAAAAGGCATCCGCCATCCCACCGTTCCTACCACTCAGCGTGGGCGCTTTCCCAACCCCAACCTTCAGCGTCCTATTCTTCCCCTGCTTTCCTCTACTAAAAACGTGTAGAGCAGTCAGATGTCTTTTCCCTGGGGTCTAAGGACGACGCCTGTGTCCTTCCTCAAATTAAATGGGAAACAAGACAGGCCTCTTTCAGAGTTGGCTGGTGACTGGGACCAGCACCCATCCCTCCTCACTCACACGTGCTCACTCCTACCCAGCACCCCAACCTGTAGACATGCCCAACCCTTCACTGTCCCTTCCTTACCCTGTCCACAGAGGAGCAGCAGGAGGGTGAGGGTGCTTAGAGTTGGAGGACTGCCATGGGGAGACCGGGGACTAGGGGACTGGCCTCGATCCCCCATACCTATCCAGCCAGGTCCCCCCAGGCACAGGTTCTTCCCAGATGATAAGCCTGCTACCTAGTGAATTTCGCCGGGTACTTCTGTGATTGGAAGAAGAAATTTGGCTGAGTGTGAGGAAAGAGAAGGGTTGAAGACCAGTCAAGATGGTGGGGGAGAGAATCTGAGGAGATCAAGCCAAAAATGAAACAGATTGGATCTTGGGAAGAAGGAGGCTTCCAGAGGGTGAACCTGGCTGGTGAGCCTCTGTGCCCTGCTCCTGTGGCCACCTTCAGGTCCCTTGTGCAATACGCCCACGGGGGCAGGGTGGTGGTGGAGGGAAGATTGAGTGACCTCAGTGGGCAGAGTCCATTGTATTGCCCCATCCTGACTACCATCCTGACTACCAAATAGCAGATGTGTCAAAAATGGAGGCTCCCTGGGGAAAGTGAGGTCCTGACCATGTCAGTGGGTGCCCAGTGACACTGGGATCTGATCATGCTTTAAGAACATACCTCTATGGATCCTCCCAAGCCAGAAGCCACCTGCCGTTTTGGTTTTCTTCACTGTGTTGTAAGGGCAAAAAGGGTAACATGGTAGGCAGATGCCCTGTCTAAGATGTCACCTTCCCAGTGAAAAGGAAGCTGGTCTCTCAGCCTCTCCAGAGGGCTGACATTACGATCCCTCTCTCACAGGATGGGGTACAAATCAAGCATTCAAATTAATATTTGTTTCTGCCTGGTCAACAGTTTATGTCTTTTTCCAGACCCTGCTGTAAAGCACAATCCAGACGCTCCTGGTCTTGTGAGGGGAACAGATATTGGGGAGGGGCTGTCTCCCTTTCTCCTGTCAAAACCCCTCTCTGGAATAAGTGTATGAGCAGGAGGTCGGAGAAGGCTTGAGGTAGGGGGTGGGAGTGAAACTCAGTAGTAGATGAGTGTTTACCATGCTCAAGCCCTGGGTCCAGTCCTTAGCGCTGCCCCCTCCCCCTCCCCCAAGGTCTTGATGTAGTAAGATGGAGAGGGAAATAAGAAAGCCAGAGAGAGGCAGCACTAAAACTTCACATGGCCATGGCTTGGAAACCAAAAGATTGAGAAGGGGGAAGTGAAGATTGGGGTACCTGGTAAGGGGAGATCTTAGTTTCAGAACATACGTCTGTAACTTTATGAAGTTCTGGCCTTGACCCAAAAGCTTATCAAAGTAATCGCCATCTCATCTGGACTTACTGTTTCCCAAGGTCAAGCATTACTTTGATACCCGGTTCTCCAGCCATAGTTGCCTTTTCTGTTGGTCTGCTCCAGCAGGGGGTCTCCCATCTCTTCCTCCATGTCTCTCCCAGACTGGGGATCTCCCAGATCCCCCGGACTGGCTGCAATCTCACAGAGGTCAGAGAGCCAGAGGAGGTTCGGTGTGGGGGCAGGGGGGAGGGAGAGTATATGGTTGGCCCAAGTACTGGACAGCTGAGAGGAGGAGGGAGGTGCCTACTGAGTTGACAGTTTTAAAAATAGCGAGGTCCAAAATTCCAGGAACGTTGGTGGCAGTAGGGTGTGGGAGCTAAGGCAGCAGGAATGATGAGCAGAACAAGGATGGAATATGGAAATGTTGGGTACCAAGCGAGGGAGAGCATCAAGAAAGATGATGGCCAAGTCATATATCCAACTGCAGCTCGTATAAGCTGCCACTCAGGTCCTCCAGCATTCCCAGTAATGAACTCCTGGCCTTTAGAACTGCTGGTGGTGATTTGTGTGACGCCTGTCACTCATTGCTCTCATCCTCTCTTTACTGAGGATCCCACTGAGTTTCTACACATGATAGGGAGGGGTGGCCGGCTTTGAGGATGGATGGCAAGCATTGTTCAGAGACCCTCCCCCGTCTCTGCCAACTATTTCAGAAGCCGAAAGGCCCAGCTGTCCGGAGGAGAAATCCGAGAGCAGAATTGTTTCGGAGGAGGGTTTATTCCGTCTGTCCGGATCGGATCTCTGCAGCTGTCTGTTCTATCTCCACCTTTTCCATTACGCTAATTTGTGCAACCATCCCTCCTCCCTCCTCCTCATCAATACAAACACAAAAATCAGAAGTTTCTGGGTTGTAGGGGCGGGTACAGGATAGTAACAGGCAAGGAGGTGAAGAAGAATCAGAGCTGGTTTTGAAGACTATTGATCCACAGAGAAGAGGGGTTAGATAGGTGAAATGCGGAGAGAAGAGATTCTTTCTTATAGAAAGATTGAAGATTCGATTATAACCAAGGGATTTAGTTATGTCCCATCTTTTCACCTGGTGGCATTTCTGGGACACCATCCCGAAGTACTTGCCAAGGGAAAGCAGCACAGGACTGATTACAAAGTGTGTCACAAAAGCTTCTAGCCCTGTCAACTCTGCATGCAGTTCACAGTCTACAGGTCTACATGGTACATGGTCCCTTCACACACACACACACACACACACACACACACACAGTCTACAAAAGAGAAGTGTGGGAACACACAGGTATTTTTTTAATAATGAATTTAGTTTTTTCTCAACTATACAAGGCTGTATCACAATAATCTTTTACATTAAGTTATGTATATTATGTCTGTCTCTCTGTGCGTGTCTGTGTATACCTATGTGGATGTCAGAAATTTTACAGGAGTCTCTCTTCCCACCATGTGGGTGTTAGAGACCAAATGTTAGGTTTGGTAGCTAGTGCCTCTACTTACTGACCCATTTCACCAGCCCGCATCCCAAGAACTTTTATTCTGTAAAATTTCCCTGTACTGGCTGGTTTTGTGTGTCAACTTGACACAAGCTAGAGTTATCACAGAGAAAGGAGCCTCCCTTGAGGAAATGCCTCCATGAGATCCAGCTGTAAGGCATTTTCTCAATTAGTGATCAAGGGTGGGAGGGCCCAGCCCATTGTGGGTGGTGCCATCTCTGGGCTGGTAGTCTTGGGTTCTATAAGAAAGCAAGCTGAGCAAGCCAGGGGAAGCAAGCCCGTAAGTAACATCCCTCCATGGCCTCTTCATAGTTCCTGCTTCCTGACCTGCTTGAGTTTCAGTCCTGACTTCCTTTGGTGATGAACAGCAATGTGGAAAGTGTCAGCTGAATAAACCCTTTCCTCCCCAACTTGCTTCTTGGTCATGATATTTTATGCAGGAATAGAAACCCTGACTAAGACAGCCACCAACTAAACTAATCAAGTGACTTTAAGACAGACTAGGTTGTCTATAATATGCAAAGTGGTATATACTCTGAAACCAAAAGTACGTGCAAAAAAAAAAAAAAGTTTCTTGAGGAGAGCTCAGTGGTTAGAGCACATGCTGCTCCTACAGAGGACTCAGGTTCCACTTCCATCACCCACATGATAGCTCATTACTAACTGTACTCATGTGGTGCAGATAGATACATACACTCAGGCATACACACATGCACATAAAACATTTTTTAAAGTATTTTTAATGAATTTGTTGTTGTTTTGAAATGGGATGTTGTTATATGTGTAGTCCCAGCTGGCCTAGAACTCGTTATGTTGACAGATGACTGAGCCCATTATCCGGATGATGCTAGATCACAGGCAGGGCCGCTGTGCCCAACTAGTACGAAAGTACTTCACAGTCCTCATTATCGTTGACAGTGATGTTGGCACTATTCTGGAACTATTTTGAGTATGCTGTGGACTTAAAAAGAAATTAATGAAATCTGGAGAGATGGAGCCACCGTTGAGAGCATGTGCTGGTTTGACAGGGGACCTGAGTTTGGCTCCCAGCATCCACATCAGGGGGCTCCAGGGAAGTCAGTGCTCTCTTTGGGTCTCCTTGGGAACTACTCAACCCACACACAAATGCACATTCAAAAATAAAACCTTATTTTTAAATTAAATAATAATGGTGGGGTTTTGGTTTGGTTTGGTTTCAGAGACTCACCAAATAGTAGCTGGCCTGAAACTCGCAATCCTCCTGCCTCAACTTCCTGGGTGCTGTAATTACAGGTGGCCAAGAGTGGGGTTTTTGAGAACCACGATCTTTGATGTGGGATAGAAATGCTGATTCATGTCGAAGTAAAGTAAAAACTCTGTCATTCTAATCTAAATCACTCCAGGGGACCTGGAGCCCCCTTCTGGTCTCCTCAGGCATTACATGAAAATGCACACAGAGTGAGCATGTGGTAGTGAACACTTCTAACGCCCAAGCTGTGGAACAGGAGTATGATTTCCCACTACAAGAAACCAGAATTCTTTGGAGAAATAACTTATTCCCATTTGGAGCCAGGAATTATCCAAGATAAACAAGAAAGCTTTAAAATAATGTATCAAGGTGGGCATGGTGGCACATGCCTTTATTCTCAGCACTTAGGAGGCAGAGGTCGATGGATCTCTATGAGTTTCAGGCCAACCTGGCCTACATAGGGAGTTGCAGGCTAGCCAAGGCTACATAGTGAGGTCCTGTCTCAAACCAAGCAAGCAAGCAAACAAAATGTATCAAAGGAATCAGAAGGCAACTAGAATATAGTAGTTGCCACTTGCCAAAGACGGGGCTAATTAGTTATCAAAATGGAAACTGAATATGTTGGATTGACACACATCAAACATTTTAAGCCTAAGTTCACAGCTATATTTAACAGTAAAAAGTGATTGGCCATTATTGGAGAAAGCTGTTGTGTCGTCCATTTTGAGAAGTGCTGTTAAATGGAAAGAACCAAATAGTTAACTGGTTTCTTTAAATTTTTCATTACTTTTATTTATATTTTTGATAGTGGAGGGGGCAGGTGTGTGTGTCACAGAACACAGAACAGGCATGCAAGTCACAGGACAATTTGCAAGACCTGATTCTTCCACTGTGTGGGTCCAGGGGATCCAACCAAGGTTGTCAGGCTTAGTGGCAAGCACCTATTGTTAGCATTTTTGTCTAAGTTCCGCCCCACAATTACCTGGCAACCACCAGTGTGTCTGACTCACTGTAAAAGGGGCTGCTTGTCCCCTCCAGGCTCCTGCTCTGTCATCTCACCTCTTCCCCCCCTTTCCCCTTCCCCTCCCACCTCTCTCTCCACATGCTTATGGCCAGCTTCTTCTCCTCTCCTCTCCCCTTCCCTCCCCTCCCCTCCCCTCCCCTCCCCTCCCCTC
>NW_021620675.1:1031394-1037697 GCF_004785775.1 Grammomys surdaster
GCATTGATACTATCTGTGTCGAGATCTCAGATGTGAACATTTCTGGCTGGACTGTACATGTCTTGAACACAGGAAGGACTTGAAACACAGTCAATATACACACATAATACCATGCAATGGCCCCTTAGCCAGAGCTCTGTGAGTGGACAGGGGAGCAAGTGTGAACCTCTTAGGCAGAATTAGCAATATAGCTCTTTCTGATAGCTAATTTCTCAATGGGGTTGGATAAGCATCACTTAGTAGATCCAAGGCCAGGAGTCTCCCTGCCTCAATGGAGTATTTATCTTTACCTTGTAGTTTGACATCCAGAACTGATTTGGGGGGAAATATAATGTATTTAACCCATGAACACTTTCTGAGTCTCGTGGGCAAACAGAACCATGCTGTGCTTTAGGGAAACCTTCTGACGGGAATGAATGTTTGGCTGGCTGGCTCATTCCCTTAGGCTCCACCACTCCTCCCGAAGCCCAGCATGTGTTGCCAATGCTCTCATGTCCTCAGGTAAATGACTAAATTATTCTGCTTGGAACAAGTCAAGAGCAGCCACCTTCTGCCTCCTCTGCCCAGGTCCTGTCTGCCAGTCAGTACCTCCATACAAAAATGGACAATACCACATTGACAGGACTTTGGCTATGCCAGTGCCTGAGGCTCCTGGTGGGATGAAACAGGTATCATGGGACTTTAGCGCTCTGTTTCAACACGTGCTTGGGGTATTGGGGAGCTTTCCTTAGAGAACCCTCCTTCATCTTGCCTGCTGAACCTCTCTCTCTCTCTCTCTCTCTCTCTCTCTCTCTCTCTCTCTCTCTCGTTTCTACTACCCTCTCAGCTCCCCTCCCTGCCCTAAATAAACTCTGTTCTATACTATACCATCTGTGCATCTGTGGGTGGTCCCTCAGGGGGAAGGGATGTCTCAGCACAGGCCCTTGGAAGCACCCCCTTTCCCCATACCTGACTACACATCCACCAAAACATATTCCCTCTCTCCTTACCTTTTTATAAACACAACACCTATGCCTATCCAGCCACCTCACCAGCCCTGTTTTATTTTCTGTATTTTTGAAGACAAAGTTTCAAAGATTAGCTTCCAATCCAAAATGTAGCTTAGGATGATCCCCCTGCTTCCACATGGTTGAGTTCCAGGTTTGAGCCACCATTCCTAGCTTTATTCTGATTTTCTTATGAAAACCATATCTTAAAATGAAAATTCTAGAAATACTCAGTAAATAAATGAAGATGCCCACTGCATGGAGGCAATCCACCTTTAATCCCAACACTTGGGAGGCTGGAGAGGTCCAGGTAGGCCTAGGCTACTAGGCCACTAGACACAGAAGTAGATTTCTGGCAAATCTAAGTATTTACTATTAAAATACTATTTTGAGACTGTATCTCAAAAATAAATAAATGAAACATGACAATCATAATACTAGCATTTTATACCTTCTAGTGAATTAATGTATCTAGGCAAAAAACGATTCATCACTAAAGAGAGAAAAATATGTTCTTCTGATTGTGGTTAGGTATACAAGGCTACTTTGCCCTATTTAAAAAAAAAAATGGAAGCTGGATTTATCGTGGTACGTGATGTGATGACCAGGAGGGGCAAGAGGATCAGAGGTTCAAGATCAGCCTGGGCTTCAGAGGAAAAGCCCTGTTACAAACAAACAAAAAGCAACAATAAAACATTTCAATCTGGTAGTCTGCGGTGGTGCACACCATTAATCCCAGCACTCCAGAGGCAGAGGCTGATGGATTTGAGTTTCAGAATAGCCAGGACTACACTGAGAAACCCCATTTAACAAACAAAATAACCATTTCAATCTGAAGTTGATCAATCCCTTGTCTAGAACTATTTACTAAGTTACAGGAGACTGGGAAAACATCAAATGGATCTCAGAGATATACATTCAGATTGCAAAACTATCTTACAGGAAAAAAATAACAGTAAATTGAAACAAAATTGGGGAAGGACAGAGTAGACTGGATACGACAGCAAAGGGCTGGGAGTGGCGCCCAGGGCAAGCACTGCCCTAGCACGTCACTGGCCTAGCTTCTAGCCTGGGGCTCACTGTTTGATCCACGTTAAAAAATCAAACAGAAACAAAACAATTAAACAGGTGAAGGTGTTCAAACCACCTGAAACTTAAATTTGACCTTATCAAATCCTCTGTGAAAAGAACTGTCAAAGGATTTACTGAAAAAGAAAAAAGAAAAAATTTAGAGAGAAAGGTGCATTAAGATGGAGATACAATGGTAACCACACATAGATTTTTGGCAAATCTATTTACTATATGTTAAAAAACCAAAAACCTACTTTGGGGGCTGGGGAGATGGCTCAGTGGTTACAAGCATTGACTGCTCTTTCCAAGGATCAATATTTGATTTCCAGTGCCGACATGACTGTTTGCAACTACCTGTACCTCTGGTGTGAAGGGTTCCTTCCCTCTTCAAGCCTCTGAAGCCACTGTGTGCAAGTGGTATATACACATACATGCAGGCAGAACACCCACACACATGAAAAGAAAAAGTAAAGAGAAAACAAACCCTTTCTTGGTCCAGATATGGTGGTTCAGACTGAAGGTTCCCCTGGCCCTGCCCTAGAAGCTACATAAGACTATTCTGAAAGTTGAAGAAGGAAGATTGATTGCTTGAGACTAGCCTGGGTTACATAGACCCTGTCTTAACCTTCCTCTCCCTAAAACAACCCTACTAATTAAAGTAAAAATAGGGATAACGGAGGATGTAGTGGGCACTGTAATTAGAACTCTCTGAGACCTCACATTGCTTGCGGTGGTTAGGATGAAACTTGCCCCCACAGGCTCATGTATTTGAATGTGTAATTATCAGTTGGTAGACTGTTTGGGAAGGATTAGGAGGCGTGGCATAACTGTGGTTTTGTCGGAGAAAGCACATTACTGGGGTTTGAGGTTTCGAATGCCCGTGCCAGGCTCCATGCCTGTCTCTGCTGCCTGTGGCTCAGGATATAGCAATCTCAGGTACTTCTTCAGCACCCAGCCTGCCTGCCTGCTGCCACACTCCCCACCATGACGATAAAGGAGGATTCATCCTCTAAACTCTAAGCAAGCCCCCAATTAAATGCTTTCTTGTATGAGCTACCTTGGTCATAGTGTCTCTTCACAGAAATAGAACAGCAAATAAGGAATAAGACATTGTTTAAGAAGAATAGATCCAGAGCCTGGTGGCCCACACCTTCAATTCCAGCACTTGTGATACAGACTCAGGCAGAATTTTGAGTTCAAGGCCTGCCTGAACTAAAGAGCAAGTTCCGAATCAACCAGGACTACACAAATAAATCTTTATCTTGAAAAACCAAAGAAGCAGTCTAAATTGGTTAGTTTTATGTTTTGTTTGATTTTGAGACAGGGTCTGTCTGTGAAGCCATGGCTGGCTTCAGACTTACAGAGAACAGCCTGTCTCTGCCTCTTGGTTGCTGGAATTAGAGGTATGCTCCATGATGCCTAGTTTATTTTTGTACTATTTTTTTTCCATACAGGGTTTCTCTGTGTAGCCCTGGCTGTCCTTCTTGGTAGACAAGGCTCGTCTCAAACTCAGAGACCTATCTCTGCCTCCCAAGTGCTAGAATTAAAGGTGTACACCACCACTGCCTGGCATTTTAATGATTATTTATGTGTGTATTATAAGCATACCCATTAAAATACTAGGAAAACATAATTTTAATTAAAAGAAGAGTAAAGAAAGTAAAACAAAAAAATCTTAAACTTAATATAAAAAGACTGGGGGAGGCATATGATCAAAATACAATGTAGAAATTCACAAAGAATAAAAGTAAAATACCAGGAAGAAGAAGACAGAAAAGTGACAACTGAAATTCAAAGTATTATCATGGTCTAAATCTTAAAAATAAGATTTGGGGAGGGAAAGAAGCAAATTCCACTGGCCGTGGCCAGGGAAATGACGTCATCACAAGGGAGATTTTAGAGGCAAATGCTTATTATGCTTAGACATTGTTTGTAAGATAATTTTTACCACTTTAAAAAAAAAGCAAAGAAGCTTTAGCTAGGAAAGATTACAAAATAATCAGAGTGCCTGAGACTACCCTGTATACAGTTTTTAGTGGGGTAGAATACTTTGTGAGTTTTAGGGGTAAGGCCAAATTTGAAAGCACAGAAAGGCTCAGACAAGGTTAACTGAACACTTGAGAACCTTGTCAAGAAAAATATGTTGACCTTCAGTCATTAAGAGAGAGAAGTCCTGATGGCCCAGGGACGGCGGTCATGAGACACCCTGAGCTGATCCACCGCAAAAGTAACCATAAAATAGAAGCTTCTGTTTATAGGTGCCAATGTGAGAGCCATGCTGAGTGATCAGAATGCGAGTCTTCACATCTTAAACTGTAAGGTAGCTCGTAGTCTTTGCCTCACAGAGGAGCTCAGACTCAAGAGGCTTTATTATAACTCTGTTATAAATGAGTAGTGGCACACCCTATTCAAGTCCAGACTTACTGGCCTAGAAGTCATGTATCCCTGTGGCTACAGTAATTCTCCAGGGGCTTTGTCTGGGTGGAAATAAATAGAAAAGATACACACAGACTTAGACTCTAAGGTAGAGAGGACAGAAGAGGGAATCTCTAGATTGGGGGGCGGGGATTTTCTCTGTGTAGCCCTGGCAGTCCGGGAACTTACATTGATCCCCCTGTCTCTGCCTCCTAAGTGCTGAGATCAAAAGTATGTTACATCCAACTTAAAACATTTTAAAATTAATTACTTATTCATTTAGTGTGTGTGTGTGAGAGGGAGAGAGAGAGAGAGAGACAGACAGAGACAGAGACAGAGACAGAGAGACAGAGAGGTTTTAGAAGTCGGTTCTCTCCTTGTACTATGTGGATCCAGAGGATCAAACTCAGGCTTGGCCTGACCTGAAAGAACCTTCACTCAGCTGAGCCATTCCACTGGCCCAGGACATAGTATTATAATGCTGTAGATAAAATAACCAAGTCAGATTGACAGAATTTACCATAAGAAAATAATCCTCTTGGGTTGATAACTCAAGTCTTAGGTTTGTTGTTGTTTCTTGTCCCCAAGCACTTAGTGCAAATCATGAAATGACTTTTCTTGCTAGGTTTCTGCTTTAGCCACTGCTGTTACTTAGTGTCTTGGATTCTCATTAAATGTTAAACCAAATGGCTGCCGTGATGGTGTTTGCCTTTAATCCCAGAACACAGGACATAGGCAGGCAGACTTCTGTGAGTTCAAGGCCAGCCTGATCTACAGAGCAAGTTCCAGGACAGCCGGGCTTTACAGAGAAACTGTCTTAAAAACAAAACAAAACAAACAAACAAATAAAGGCCAAAAAACCAAAACAACAACAACAAAACCCTATAAAACAACAAAACCCAAAACCAAACAAGACCACACACACACACACACACACACACACACACACAACCTTCTTGTTTCACCTCAGTTTTGGGTTGTGTTAATTATCCTAAATTAAACTCGAATCTTAGCACAACACAAGAACTTGCTCAGCTAATTGGCCTGGATGAAGTCTTCAAATATTGGTCAAGCACCCAAAAGTAGCTAGAAATATGTAACAGTTAAAGCCCTCTAGGCTACATGCACTCTTGCCAATGTAAGAGTAACAGCTGAATGTAAGATAAAAGTAATACAGTATCCCAGGGACATACACCCTGCCAGTCCTGAAATAGCAACAGCAGGAAAGCCTGGGTGTGCATAGCAGGCAGCTGGGGAGCTTTGCAGGTGCTGATACTCAGACTACACCCCACACTACTTACCCAGTATCTCCAGGGAGGACTCAGATTTGAACATCAAAAACTATCCCTGTGCACAAGAGGATTGTGCACACAACTCTCCTGTTCTCAGGCAGCACCCAACCCACCAAAGGCAGCTCTACCTACTGTGCTCCCCAGTTGAGTCCCGGCCTGCTCTCTGAAGTGCTACAGCCTTTGAGGGGTGGGGCCATCTCTCCCACTCTCATGACCCCAGGATCTAGTCTTTAACCAACCAAACAAACAAACAAACAAAACAAAACAAAAAACCTAAACAGCCAGACAAACAAAACCCCATTTTTACTTTTTGCCAGGTATGGCTCTTGACATTAATCCCAACACTTGGAAGGCAGAGGCCAGATAGATCTCTGTGAGTTCAAGGCCAGCTTTGTGTACAAAGTTCCAGGACAGCCTGGGGGGTACATGGAGAAACCCTGTCTTGACAAAAAGAAAAGAAAAAGAAAGGAATAAGGAGAGAGAGAGAGAGAAAGAGAGAGAGAGAGAGAGAGAGAGAGAGAGAGAGAGAGAGAGAGAGA
>NW_021620675.1:1037707-1043066 GCF_004785775.1 Grammomys surdaster
GAGAGAGAGAGAGAGAGAGAGAGAGAGAGAGAGAGAGAGAGAGAGAGGTTTTTTTTAAACAACTTTTTGAGCATCAGTGTAGTTCAGGCTAGCATGGTGGCTCATGCCTATAATCCCAGCACCTGGAGGTGGAAGCAGGAGGACCAGGAGCTAAAGGTGATAACCTGGCTACATAGTCAGGTTGTGGCCAGTTTGGCCTACATGAGACTCTTGTCTCAAAAATAAAAAAAAACCCAAAGTGAAACCAACAAAACAAGGTAACAAGTAAAACCCAGGACATTTGAAGATACTGCGCAGTCGTCCCCATATCTAGCTTTATAGTTTTACTCTCCCCCAAAAGAAACCCACTGAACCCACTGACCAGTCATTCCACAACCTTGGATAGGTACCAGTCTCTCTGTCTCTACAAACTTATCTGTTCTGCACATGTCAAACACAGGAAGTTACCCAATATATGACTTTCCAGTCTAGCTTCTTCGAGGCTTTTGTTTGGTGAGATTTGCCTATCCTCACTGACGCTTGCTCTTTTCTATCTCTTTTTTAAATTTATAACCATCTATACCATCTACATAGTGGTTGGAATGAAAATGGCCCCCATAAGCTCGTAGAGAGCAGCACTATTTCAAAGAATGAGGTCATGTAACCTTGTTGGAGTAGGTGAGGCCTTGTTAAAGGAAGGGTGTCATTAGAGGTGTGCTTTGAGGTTTCAGATGCTCAAACTAGGCCCAGTGACTCATTCTCTCTTCCAGCTGCTTGCCAATCCAGATGTAGAACTCCTGGCTCCTTCTCCATTATCATGTGTGCCTGTGCACTACCGTGTTTCCTGCCATGATGGTAATGGACTGAACCTCTGAACCTGTGAGTCAGCCCCAATTAAATGTTGTCCTTATAAGAGTTGCTGTGGTCATGCTGTCTCTTCACAGCAATAAAACCCAAACTAATACACCATTCATGTTTTTGTTTTGTATGTAGGCCAGGCTGGTCTGAAGTGGGCACTGACCTTCTGTCTCTACCTCTTGAGTGTTGGGATTACAGGTGTTTGCTAACACACCCAGATTTCTGGAGCAGTAGGGATTAGAGTGTGTGCTAAGTGAGAACGCTACCAAACAACTACACATCTAGCCCTTGTTAAAATTATTTTTTTGTTTGCGTTGTCTTTTGTTTTACTTTGCTTTATTTGAGACAGGGTCTCTCTACATAGCCCTGGCTGTTCTGTAGACCAGGCTGGCCTTGATTTCAGAGGTCTGCCTGCCTCTGCTTTCCCAAGTGCTGAGATTAAAGGTATGTACCACCACAGATAGGCTTGGTTTTTGTTTTAATTCATTTTAAAAGAGTTATAGTACACTGTAGCTGTCTTCAGACACACCAGAAGAAGGCATCAGATCCCATTACAGATGGTTGTGAGCCACCATGTGTTTGCTGGGAATTGAACTCAGGACAAGCAGTCAGTGGTCTCAACCACTGAGCTATCTCTCCAGCTCCCTTGTTTTTGTTTTTTTGGTGTTTTTTTGTTTGTTGTTTTTGAGACAGAATTTCTCTATGCAGTCTTGGCTGACCTAGAACTCACTATGGAGACCAGGGTAGCACTAAACTTTTAGAGATTTTACCCTTGCCTCTGCCTCTCAAGTGTTGGAATTAAAGGTGTGCTCTACCACATCCAACTGGTTAAAGTAATTTTTATAATACTACCTTAATATATTAGAGTTCAGCACACTAGTGTGTACTGGAGTTCCAGCTACTTTGGAGGCTGGGGTAGGGGAAGCCTAACCCTAGGAATCTGAAACTGTCTAGGCAGCCAAGCCAGACTCTGTCTTAAAGCAGGTAGGGCCAGGGATACGGTTCAGAAGTAGAGTGTTTGCCTAGCACATACAAGCCCTGCTGAACCTCTAGCATTTCAAAGCAACAACAATGCCTCAGACCTAGTCATCTAAATATTGTCTATGGTATGATAAATGCTTTTTGTTGAAACTTATATATTTGGGGGTATTATTCTTTAATCTTAAACTTCTTAACTTTCTGTTTCTATTGGTGAAAGAACTCAGAGGGGTGGGGGTGGAGTGGTGAGAATACTTGCCTTGTCACACAGCCAGGCAAACACAGGAGTCTAGGTCCCCTGTAGGCCTTTGTGAACGACAATGATTTAAAAGCCTGAGAATATCTGAGAAGATCTGGGCTTGAGAGCTCAGTAACAGCTTCAGTCAGCTGGAATCCTGGCAGCTCCTGATAGATCAACACACCGACCTCTGTTGCTATTTACAACTTTGAGACTGCAGGGCAATGGATCTGCAGATGGAATCTTTTACCTCAAAGGTCCCTTTTCTGCCCTACAAAAGTTCCAAGCCCCCCCTGTACCTTGACACACAGTACCCAGTCCCTCAGAGAGACTGCCATCTTTATTGTTCTAATTAAAGGACTGTGTATATATGTATGTATGCATGTGTGTGTGTGTGTGTGTGTGTCTGTCTGTCTGTCTGTCTATCTGGTTTTTTGAGATAAGGTCTCTTCTGTATAGTCTTGGCCATCCTGCAACTAACTCTGTAGTTCAGGGTGGCCTCAAACTCACAGAGATCCTCCTACCTCTACCTCTGCCTCCTGAGTCCTGGGTTAAAGGTAAGCATCACCACCACCTGTAACTAGACTGGACCAATCTCAGGTACCAGCTCCTTACCAACCCCAGGTGGCCCATGGTGACCCAGGGAGATGGAGTTGCTTTGTTATCACTGAATTTTGGTGAAATTCAAATGCCTTAAGTTTTCTCTGGTACCATCCCAGCAGGGATGAGCATTTTCTCTGAGGCCAGCTGAGGGCAGAAGTCTTGGCACCCACTGCAGTCTTTGAGTAGAGTAAGCCACAGCTTGTTTCTGTGCTGTTGACTAGGACACAGCCATTATTATTAAGACATTTTCTGTCTTGTGAGGCAGCCTCTCTCCTGGTCCTTTGTCTGGACACAGTAGGCTTTTGTGTAACACACACACACACACACACTATAATAAAATTTACACATACGCCTGTGTAGCCCAGGCTGGCCTTGAACTTCTGGATTAGGGGTATGTGGTACCACATGCAGTTTAGGAATTTTTAACGTTTATTTATGTTTTGTTTTTGAAGACAGGGTCTTATGTGGCCAGGCTGGTTCTGAATTCCCTTTGAGATGACTTTGAACTAATACTCCTGCCTCTACCTTGAAGTACTGGCCATCCAAGTTGTCAGCTTTTTTTGGCTTCAAATCTGGACTATGTGGGTGGCTGGGGAGCCTAGAAAAGTTCCCACTTCTGGCTGGTTTGCTTCCTTCTCTCCACCTTTCAGTTTTCTATCTCTTTATACACAGTGTCCAGGGGTTTTACTCATATCAGGAGGAGCTAGAGAAAAGCCTGGTTTGATCTTACTTGTGGACTCAGGTGATTAATGTTTTGTTTTGTTTTTAACCAGATGGGGCAGTTTAAAGAAATTTCTTTGTATTATTTCTCTGTATTCAGGTGCTATTTGTAAATGTTTGACAAAACAAAATGAAACCTCTTAGGTGTCCATTCTTAGATTCCTGGAGGAAGAGAGTAACCCTGTCTGTGCTTTGATGTTGAGACATGGTGTGGAAAATGTGAAGAATGGTCTTTTCTACCAAAGAGAGAAATAAGGCAACACTTCATAAAAACAAACAAAGAAACAAAAAAAAAAAATAAGGAAATGGTACGGCAGAAATTCTAATTCCTCTAGGGTCGGTACTTCTTGAAATAAAAATATGCGTTCCAGGTTGTACTGGGTGCTCAAATTAAATTCTTTTTATCAACCACACTTTAAATTAGCCAATGCGCTAAGTTTGAGAAGCACAGGAATCCCTTTGCCTTGGGGAAAAGAACCCAGGGGGATCCTCTCTGCGGGTGTTTGCCTGCTTGATTTGGCTTTAGTACGCACCTTCTATGAAAGGAAAACTATTTGCCTTGCCGAAATATTTTGGATTATGTGGTCATTTTCTTGAGACCCCAGGCCCATTTTCTAACAAGTGGCAAATTTCCATCTCAGGGCACATACACTTTCCTAGGTTCTTCTGTGTTGCCCCAAGTCACCAGCAGGTGGCAGAATAATCAGCGAAAAGGCACTGTCGACCAAACGGAGGCAGGCTGAACTATTCCCTCTTCAATTTTGAAGAGCAGCATAAGCTGTTTTTTATTTAATTTTTTCATACAATATATTTTGATCATCTTCACTCTCCAAAGGCTTATTTCTTTTGAATTTACGATTTCTTGTGAGTGTTGTATGACTTTTCTTGAGGACACTGAACATGTGTCTGTCTGTTCACTCTGTGTAAGGCCCTGGGGATAAACCAAAGAAGTAATTCCACCCAAGTCTATTTTGCTGCCCCAGATTTTGAGTTACTTACAAGAACTCGGGGCATCCCTGAAAAGCCTTGCCTGGGTGGCTGGTCAGCTACTGCAGTCACCCTGTACAATTTGCAGGCAGTGTCACACACAAAACGTCTTCTCCTTGGTTATTGTTTACTAAGTATAATAACCACTGGAAGGTTCTTGTGAGCTTCTTGAGCCTCTCCTTTTCTCCTTAGCAGGGAATGTTGCAATCCAAAGACAATAGCTGCAGTCTAGAAAAATCCGTTTGCTTCCTTTTACCAATTCCAAAACGCTGTCCTGAGGGTTTTGATAGTGTCACAGATATCGGTTCAGTGAAAACATCTGGAGTAAACGAGCTAGAGAGCTAGAACGTTACTACTTAACATCTTAGCACACTCTTCAAAAACAAATCAAAGCAGTCAGAAAGATACCGGTCTCTAAACACCCCCACACCCTCCCTTTCCTCCTCTGTTAGTCCCTGTTGATACACACACGTCGTTAATGACTCAGTTTTAAAATTGCTTCTTTATAATTCATTATCAAAAGTGACGTTTATTCGCTGTAGGTAAGTGTTTGACGATAAGCCAAAGAATAATTCCATCCAGGTGTAGAGGGGGTGTTTTTTTAAAGTATTCTATTTGAACTGATATGTATAGTTAATCTCTTCATGGTTAGTTCACACACACATGCCCTCCTAACAACAAACAAGGACCAACAGCGGCTTTTGATTACTTAATTTTTGTTTTAAGCAATTTCAAACCCACAGCAAAAATGAAAAAAAAAAGCCATAACAAACGTTCTATTCATTGCCTTGTGGCCACCATTTTGCCATGTTTGTTGTTTTCTCTGTCTGTCTCTGTCTTCCTCACGTTCAGTTCTATACCTTGATTGGGAAATGGGTGGCTAGGAATAGGAGTTTACAAAGTTTCTTCATCTGGGAATCCACACCAATCCAATTTTCTTTCTCCTCACTCTTTCAGAATACACACACACACACACACACACACACACACACACAC
>NW_021620675.1:1043166-1060809 GCF_004785775.1 Grammomys surdaster
GAGGAGGCGGAGGAGGAGGCGGAGGAGGAGGCGGAGGAGGAGGCGGAGGAGGAGGCGGAGGAGGAGGCGGAGGAGGAGGCGGAGGAGGAGGCGGAGGAGGAGGCGGAGGAGGAGGCGGAGGAGGAGGCGGAGGAGGAGGCGGAGGAGGAGGCGGAGGAGGAGGCGGAGGAGGAGGCGGAGGAGCAGGAGCAGGAGCAGGAGCAGGCGACGCCCTAGGGAGTTGAGCTGAAACACTGATACACACTAAGCAGCTGGCTCCTTTCCCAAGTCTCGGCCCAACCTGTGTTTGGCAGGAGTTTCAGCTGGCGATGCTACCGGACATTTTAGCGTTCCTTCCACGATGCTCTTTATGTCCTCTAAGAAAAATGCTTGGTACTTTTACCAAAGCCCCTGCTAGATCTGGCGATTTGTCTGCAGAGGTTTGTCTCTCTGGTCTTGGGAGTGTTATCCTGTGTACGGAATTCTCTCCAGGGCTTAAGAGCTAGGCTTAAGAACTCTTTTGCTGTTTTTTTTTTTATTTAAAAGAGATGTGGTGTAAAAGTAGTTTCAATACAAAGAAGATATTATATATAATTTTAAAACATCAACAAAGCAATGAAACGGAATCGCACAGATATTTCGAGCCATATGATCTTACCGAGAGCAACCAGCCAGCTTCCCTGGTGGTCTAGTGGTTAGGATTCGGCGCTCTCACCGCCGCGGCCCGGGTTCGATTCCCGGTCAGGGAAATACTGTTTTTCCTCTCAACTTTGTAGAAAAGTATAAACTAATCGCTAGAAATATGAAAACGTAAAGTGCAATCGTTTCTACATTTATCTTAAAGTAAAAGCTCCCTTAAAATGATTAAAAAAAATTTTTGATTTTCTTTAAACTTGATCGCCAAGTTTCTTTAAAGTTGATCTAGGACGAATCCTAGAGTGTCTGTTTGTCATCTGTCTTGTAAGTTTTTTTTTTTCCTCTCTCTTCTGTCTTAATTTCTTTTCAATCAGAACAAATTTTCAAGAAAAAAAAAACACAAAACAAAACAAGCAAAAGTTTTCTGTTGTAGCTTTCATTAGAAAACTAAACAAACCCAGCGTTAACCTGCGTTGGTGGTATAGTGGTGAGCATAGCTGCCTTCCAAGCAGTTGACCCGGGTTCGATTCCCGGCCAACGCAATGGGTTACCTTTTGCGTTCAGGGATCTTTGGATCTCTGTGATCCAACTCTCCCGAGTTTTTTTTTTCCGAAGCGTATACGGGTCATACGCTCTACGGATCTGCTTCGTACAGCGAGTGGCGTCACAGACATCTACGATTATCTTTTTCGGTTTGGTTAGGGAAGTATCTAAAATGATGACTGGCTCTCTTCTGTGACTTTACAGGCAGCCCCACCTTCGGTTCAGGTGGCATCGCTTTGTGAGTGGAGCCAGGAAACACCGCCGTGGAGAAGGGCTCCCTCACCAGCTCTGCTTCCTTTCTGGTTGCACCATTCTGGTAACAAAACCATTGACTCCAGAGCACAGAGTGGAGACGTAAATGGGAATGTGGTTTGGGAATGCCTTCAAAAAGGCTTGCTTCTTTGGAGAGAAACAACATAGGCGGGCGGCGGGCGGCGGGCGGCGGGCGGCGGGCGGCGGGCGGCGGGCGGCGGTTCCTCATCCCAGGTCAGGAAATCCCGGGAAGCGAGTAGTTGATGCTCGCGCTAGTATTGCGGAAGCATCAGGGTTATAAAGCCAGAGTTTTGACATTTCGGCCATATAGAGTATATTAAATAAACCAGACAACTCAGGAAGGGTACTCTCATTCAAAGGCCATTAAATTGAGGCCGCAACCCGCTGCTTCCCCGGTGGCTCGCCGTGATCGTATAGTGGTTAGTACTCTGCGTTGTGGCCGCAGCAACCTCGGTTCGAATCCGAGTCACGGCATTTAGTAGTACCGTCCCTTTGCAGCCTTTTTATTTACTAATTAACAAAATTCTGATTTTGTCTTTGTGGTAAAACTGAGTCACTTAAATAATTTCACGCTGCTTATCCAATACGAGGATCCTAAACTCTTGGGACGAGCCAGATCTGCAAAGGATCCTCTTCCCACCTTCCCCATCGCAAGGGAGAAGTAGTCCGGCGATACCGAAACTTGGCACCTCCACTATCTGTGGGAGAACCAAACACTTAGGGAGCAGAGCGCCTGTGTCTCTGTCGATTCTACACTAGATGACCTTGTTACTTGGGTGTCACAAACTTGGTGTTAAAAACAAACGTCTGGCGAAGAAGAATAAATAGTACCTATTTTCCCAGTAAGAATTCCTCACACCCAGAGCCATCATCACTGAGGTCTACATTGAAAAAGGCACCAGGGTAGATGAGCCAGCTTCCGGAAATGCAAGTGTCCTCACACCCGTTCGGCACTACCCGGACGCCACAAAGGACTGCCTTCCGCGTCCGCGCGCTCGCTCGGCTGCTCCTCAGTGCCACGCGCCCCAGAAACCCAGCTCTCAGAGTGATTCCATTCAGAAAGAGCTGGAGGAAGCAGAGAGACCCACTTGTCTCTGGCATCAAGTGTATCAGATAAAAGGCACTAAATTATAGATTCTGGAACTTGGCTAAAGCCAAGAACAACTGGAACAATTGCGCCACTGTACAGAAGCATTATAAAGACACAGAAAAAGGAACACTGGTAGGGCCCGGCTAGCTCAGTCGGTAGAGCATGAGACTCTTAATCTCAGGGTCGTGGGTTCGAGCCCCACGTTGGGCGCTTTCTTTTACTACTACTTCTGGTTTTGTTTTTTGTTTGTTTGTTTGTTTTTGTTTAAAAAAAAACAACAACCCTGCTCCTTGCAATTTTGATTCTCATCTCAGCTGGCAATAGAATCGTAAGCATCTAAATTTTCATTTACACCACTGTTTTAAACTGATCTTAGGAGGAGAAGGCACAAGGTGTTCTATAATCGGCCTCAGTTAAATGAATCCTTGGCTGAAAAAAAAATAACAAAACGACAAAAAAAAAAAATCCCAGCAACAACAAAATAACCATTAATCGTAACGATGATGACGATGATAAACAAACCTGCAAATGACTCCAAAACTTTACCCCATTTATTCCAAACTCTAAATTTACAAAGATTCCAGCCAGGGATTTCAGATTCGTGGGGCCCTGGGGCCCTGTTCCATGTCAACTTTCCTCCATCCCTTCATCTCATCCAAGACTCTGCTTTAAGAAGACCAAATAGCATCCACAGAAGAACTGTAGGAGAGTTTCTACCTAGGCAAACACGTTACTATTGAGTTATACTCTGGGTATTGGAGATCAAATCCAGAGCTTTTGTGTTGGTTATGTAAACTGCTCTCCCACTCAGCTAAGTCCTCAACCCCACCAAAGCCTTTTTACTTTTTGTTGGAGACAAGATTTCCGTTTATTTGCCCAGGCTGGACCTGAACTCATTCTGCAGCTCAGTCTAGCCCTGGAAGTATGATGCTTCTGTGTCAGCCTCCCATGTTTCCATGTTTCCTCCATGGAAATCTTAATTTTTTATCTAGAGAATGAGAGGGATGGGCAAGGCTAAAAAACCTAATTGGTAAAGAAGTGAAAGTCACTATTAGAACTGACAATGGGTGGTGTTTCTCACACTTGTGGTTAGGACAGTGCTGCTCAGATGTGACTGTGGGGGAGGGGGAGAATGCACATGCGCGCTCTTAGGGTTGTGCTACGTCTCCCCAAAGTCCTCTGACCTCAGCCTACCAACTACAGAATTCTCACCTCTTTTCCCCTTGGAGACAGTCTTACTCTGTAGACCAGGTTGGCCTTGAACTCATAGAGATCTGCCTGCCTCTGCCTCCTGAGTGCTGGGATTAAAGGGGTGCAATGTCATGCCCAGCAAATGTCTTACTTTGAACAGGATATCCCGACTGAGGTGTTTTAATCAGATCACTGGCAGCAAAGACACTTTGCTGTTGTTTCCTTTTTCAACAACTAGGGAGAAATGTAACATATCTGTGGGTTGTCAGGCCTGGCAGTGCAGGTGTATAATCTCACCTACCTCCAGAAGCAGAGGTGCAAAGGTCACAAGTCAAAGCCTACTTGATTTTACACACTTAGAATGGCAGGCTTGGCCATTCATAAAACTCTGTTTCAAAATTAAGAGTGGACAATACCTCCTCGCCTAAAAAAGAAACGAAAGAAAAAAGAAAAGAAAGGGAAAAGGCTAAAGTAGGTGAATAAATTTAATCCCAACTCTCCTGCTTTAAAAGAACAAGAGGACGGAGGAAATAAGACTGAGATAAATATGAAAATATTGATGTTGCAACTGAAAACTACTATATTGGCTAATGTTTAATCAACGTTGATTTGCGTACACAAACGTTTTTTCTCATCAAATGTTGAGTGAATTTGCGAAGAGGTTTTTCTATTAGCCCTTTTCCACAGTTGGGAAAGTGGGTAATTCCTTCAAAGTCTTATTCTGAGGACTGGGTGGAGGACCAGCATGGAATACTGTCAATAAATTGTGAAGCAGAGAAATATTTAGGGAATCTGGAGTAAGTTCTGAGACCCCAGACATAGACTATGGAAAAGTCTACGTTTGCTGAATTAGTAGCAGGTTAGAATAGAAGTCTTTGTGGAATCGGAGTCTTCCCACATTATCTAAGGACTCCTCAGACTCTTTAAGGATGACAAATCTAATTTTAAATGGCTAGAGAGAATTTTAACTAGGCAAAACACACCGTCCCTGGGTGGGCTCGAACCACCAACCTTTCGGTTAACAGCCGAACGCGCTAACCGATTGCGCCACAGAGACATGTGAAATAAAGGCTGTAAATTCATTTGCTAATCTTAGAATACATTTTTTTACTTCCGCCTTGTCTCTGGCTTTTGTGATCTACCCAATCCCAGCGTTCCAGAAACTAAATCAAGACACCTAGGACAGTAGTTGTCTTTAGCAAATTTGCATATTAACCCGGTGTAACTCAGCTCTGTGCCTCAGACCTCCTCCCAACACGGGATTCCAGTTTCTCAGTCTCAAGAGTCGCCTGCCCTCTACTGGTCACCACCGCCGCTCACTCGTCCACTCAGGTAGCGCCCTCAGCCTCCACCCGGGGCCCCCGCGGGCCCGCGTGAAGGTGCGTCGAGCCGCTGCACCCGCCGCGTGCCCTGCGGCTTCACTTTTCCAGAGCACGCCGAGCACCCACGGACACGCGCGCGTGCGCTCGGAGAGAAAGACATTCCAGCACAGGACTTCAAAAGAAAAAATGTCCCGGAGGGCTTTTAGTCCTCCGAGGACTCCAGAATGAGAAAAGCAGACCTGCTTTTTGGAGGAATGTTTCCTCCATCCTCTAAGCTGTTCGAATCTGGCAAAGGTCCTCACTTGGGAACTCCACGGGCACTAAAAACAAACCCATTTCCCCGCCTCTCAAGGGAAAGTGGCCTAGTCATTGGGTCTCCTTCAGTGGCTGTGTGAACTGTTGAAAACAAAAGCCGAGCCTACTTACCAGGCTAGTAATCCACAGAGTGTGCCAGGCTGAGGCAAGAGGATCACAAACGCAAGTCCAGCCTGGACTATAGTCATCCTGTACAATTTAGTAACACCTCACCACAAATCAAAGGTGAAAAAGAGGATTGCAGACAGCGCAGTGGAAGAGTGTCCACAGCCTAATCGACAACACAGTGAAACATCGGATGTGGACCACTCCATGGGGAGAAAGCACTGTTTATTGGTCAGTTTTAAAGTTCCATGGCAATCTCTCGGGGACAGAGAGAACAGGAAAGGTAGGAAAAGCCTTGCCAGTTTTAAGGGGGGCAGATAGCTGCAGGGGAGAGAAGCGTGCAAGCCAAAACAGCCTGGGGACTAGTGCGGAACTTGGATGTTACAAGTGTGTTAATGGGAACACAAGAGCCTGGGAAGTGGTGCGGGGTGGGGGTGGGGGCTTTGGTGAGAGCTGTGGGTATATAATGCAGAACTAAATGCCTGGTTGTTGGAGGTAGTCGGCTGTAAATACAGACAATGGGCTTACTGGCTTTCTGACAGACACCGATAACAGATTCTACCCAAGAACTGAGAGAAACAGCAGAAAGATGGCAGAATTTGGCTAGCTCAGGGTAATACGTGCTTAGCAGAGGACCTTGGTGGACAATGATGCCGGGAGAAAGGATGTGAGAACACTGGGGACAGAGACAGCCACATCTACTGACATGAAATTTCAACCTCGGAATTTGAAAGCAGGGTAGCATGGCTCCTGAAAACATGCTCAAAATCACTTTGCTGATAGACCACTACGAAGAAAGTCAACTGTGTATTTGTTTAAAACCAGAAGAGAGACCATGTGATAAGCATATTACCCCCTAATGCCCGCGTGATCTGGTGGCCACCCCATAATCATTGTCTTACAACTGCCTCCAAATAGCCCTCTTAAACCAAAACGGAACAAAAGCCCCGTGCGGTGACCCAGCACAGAAGCAGGTGGGCTAGTGCATGGAGAAACCCAGTCTCAAAAATCAAAACCACTAAACCAAAAACAATAACAAAACAAACAACAAACCACCCAAAATGTCCAGAACAAAACCCTTCTTCTGGGCTTCAATCCTAGTTTGGGGAGCAGAGGCAGGTGGATGGACCATAGTGAGTTATAGGACACCTTGACCTAAGTGAGCTACAAAAATAAATAAATAAATAAATAAATAAGTAAATAAATAAATAAACTTTTATTACATTCTCCTTTATCTTCAGTGTATATGCCTACAAATACCCATCTTCACCAACACTTTTCTAAACCTGGGATTTTCTTCCCCTCATACATTGCTCTTGCTTACCCCACATCCGTTCCACAGTCTGTTCTTAAAAGACAGGTCATCCACATTTTGAATTTAAAAACTCAAATAAGAACGAGGGATGGTTAGCTGGCTAAAAGCCACATATGGTGGCTCACAAGTGCCTGTAACACCAGCTCTGGGAGGATCTGACCTCTGACCTCTGAGAACACCCAAACCTCCTATACAGAGACACAACAGAATTAAACATATATCTCTAAAATATTTTTTTTAAAACACAGAGAAAATATCGAAAGATACCATAACGAATCTCCATACTCTCACCACTTGAAAGTACGGTTACAGGTTATAACGTGTGTTACAGTAATCTTCGTATTTTGCAAAAGTACAGATCAGGAAAAGCATACGCGTGGCAAAGTTTTTCTCTTAGCACCTCACGTTGAGAAATGGCTTTTATTAACCGATGGCCATTGTCGGGGTCGTTTTTGTTTGGTGTCTCCACGGAGGGAAGACCGGAGGAAAACAGCATCCCAAAGAACGCAAGTCTTGCAAGGCGGGTTCGGTTGGTTTGTGTGGAGAAGGAAGCTGAGGCAGTTCCCTCCAGAACTGAGAGTTATTTGGAGGGAGAATCTGGAACCCAGGGGGGCTTGAGCCTTGAGCCGGGAGAGCAATTCGGGGATGCGGGGGAGAGCTAGCCTCAAGCGAAGGAGCTGGAGAGGTAGCTGTCACGGACCGGACAGGCCGGGCCGGGCTCGGGAACACGCCTGCCGCCAAAGAAACCCCAGGCCCCAAAATCTGTGTGCTCTGAGTTGGAGGAGCTATCGGTTCTTTTGTCGCAGGAGACAAACACACTGCAGTTGCAAGTTTGGGGTCCTGGGCTTACTTCGGGCAAAAGTGGAGTCAATGGCTCATCTTTCGAATCACAGTTAAGAAACTTGTAAACGTGGTGTCTGGACTCGCAAGCTCTCAATTCTCCCCAGTCAGGAGGCAGAGAGAACACAGCGGCCTTGTACCCTATCTTCAGGGTTTGTAGTGGACAGCGTACAGTGTGGTACAAAAACCCCTGCATAACCAGATCACTGACAAGGGGAAATCACGGTAATGGAGAACAACCTTGTTTTTTCACACCAGAAATGTCAGGGGAGAGCGCGAACGCAGTCCCCCACTACCACAAATTATGCAGTCGAGTTTCCCGCATTTGGGGAAATCGCAGGAGTCAGCACACCCCAAGTGCAATGGGTGAGCCTCGCCCTGGGGAAACCACCTTCCTGATCATAGTATCTCCCCTGCCAGGTAAGTATGCTTTCTCCACTCCCAGCCCCGACTCACACCCGCCGCCCCTCCACCCTTAACGCATGGTCACTCCGCCCCGCCCGACCGCGGGCCTCCCCGGACGCAAACGCCATCCAAGCCCTCCTCTGACACCAGAGGATCCGCGATCTCTCCCACGCCGCGCACGAAATCTCTCCCGTTTTCCCGGCGGCTGCGGACGCGGCAGCCCCTGCGCGACCCTCATCTGCATAGACCACGCCCACGCGCTGACGTCTAGGATGTTGTCCCAGTCACTCTCGCTACCCTTCTACGCGTTCCCTGCCGACCAGCGCGCCACCACCTGGGAGGAGGCAAAGTCGCCCTGCCCTCCCCTGCCCGTCTCTGCGCCCCACCTGCACAGACCACGCCCCATCCGCAGCGACGGGGGGGGGGGGGCACGGCACGCCCCTCCCCCGTCCTGTCCTGTCCTGTGCATGACAGCTACCTCTCCAGCTCCTTCGCTTGAGTCTAGCTCTTCCCCGCAGCCCCGAATTGCTCTCCTGGCTCAAGGCTCAAGGCCCTCCAGGTGTATGCTTTTCCTGACTGGTTTCAACTTGCACTCGATATATGCCTATCTGTACTTCTGCAAAAGACGAAGATTACTGTAACACACGTTATAACCTGTAACCGTACTTTCAAGTGGTGGGAGTATGGAGATTCGTTATGGTATCTTTTGATATTTTCTCTGTGTTTTTAAAAAAATATTTTAGAGATATATGTTTAATTCTGTTGTGTCTCTGTATAGGAGGTTTGGGTGTTCTCAGAGGTCAGAGGTCAGATCCTCCCAGAGCTGGTGTTACAGGCACTTGTGAGCCACCATATATGATGAGCTTGTTATGTTCTTTTTTTATAGGGTGCATACATATGTAGTGAGGACATTTGTGACAAGTGTTCCCGTCATAGGAGTTTTCTCTGATTTAAAGCAAATATTTAAGTCAGTATTTCTTAGTGTGGCATGGAGGCATGGGGACTGTGGACATTTTCAGGTGTCAAGCTCCCTGTGCCTGGAAAGACAGACTACAGGTTGGGGATCCTGGCCTGATTTCTGTGAGGGAAGGAGAGGCAGTCAGATGGGGTGTCTGTGTAGTCTAGGAGCTAACTGCTGTCTTTGGCTCTCTAGCTTTTCCAAATCCCTGCTGCTCAGTTACTGTGACTAAGGCACTCGGGTAAGCTGCTTGTTTTGAGAATTCAAACTCTCCTGTGCTAGTACTACCCAGGTCTGACTCCTCTTACCTGCCTCAGATCAGGGGTGACTGGGTGAATTCAGGATGGTATGGCCACTAGACTAGGAAGAAAATTCTATCTTTAAAGACTTTTTAAATTATTTATTCATTCATCTTAGTATATGTGATAGCCAGGTGGGGTTTAGAAGACAAGGTGGTCAGGCCTAGAGGCCTTTACTTACTGAGAAAACTCTCTAGTTCCAAATTCTACCTAAGTTGTTGTTCCTGAGGTATATAGTGTGATACACTTAGGATACCCTGCTGCTGCTAGCAAAGCATTCTTCCACAGATCCCCAGCTTTCTTTTCACCTTTTATTTGCTGAATTGCCAGGACTGGCTGTGACTTCGCTCTGTAGTCTACACAGACCTTGAACTTTAGGTCCTCTTGCTTTATCTTCAAAGTAACTGGGACTAAGGACATAAGTAACAGGTCAAGCTCCCACCATGGTTTTAATTTTTTAAATTAAGATAAGTGTAGTTTCACCTGTAATGACACATACGGGATAGGGGATCCTCGTGTTCTTTTCTTCCTCATTATAGATCTGGAAACACTGTGTATGTCTGATACCTGGGACTACACTGTAGATCTGACTTCTTGTTTTCAAAAGGCATATCACTATGTAGCCTTGGCTGGCCTAGAACTCACACAGATCTGATTGCCTCTGCCTCCTGGGTGGTGGGATTAAGAGTGTGTACTACAATAACCAGCCTTATTTTTATTTTTAGATTTACTTTTTCTTATGTGCAACTGAGTGTTATACCTGCATGTGTATGTATGTATGTATGTATGTATGTATGTATGTACATATATTTTTGTATGTGTAGCACATAATTTTTTGTTGTCCACCAAAGTAGATGTTCTGAAAATGTAGTTACAGATAATTGTCAGCTGGTGAACATCATACCCAGGTCCTCTGCAAGAGCAACAAGAGTTCTTAACTATGTAGCTATCTCTCCAGCCCCTTCTGGTTTTGGCTTTTGAGACAGAGTTTCAAATAGCACAGGCTGTTCTTACCTATCATAGATGGCCTTGAATCTCTAACATTCTTGAGTCAATTTCTGAAGTGCTTAGAGATTACAAAAATAGGCCACCAGACCCGCCTGGCCTTCACTGTTTATTTACTGTGAGTGGTGTGTGTCGTTTGCTGGCTCTCCTGCCACTTCACTCAAGAAATCCCAGAGCCACTACCCATGCTACACAGCCATTTCCCTTAGGACAATCTTTCTCTAACAAGAGGGTTGTCTGTGGATAGGGTCCATTATCCAAGACTCCCAGTACAGAGAGAAAAGAAGGACTCTGGTTAGCAAAAATGATCCCAGGGAGAGCCAAGTGTGTGGATTCCAACAAGGCCCACAGATAGACCGGAGTACAGCACCAGCCTGGACACGGTGGGACACTGGGACCTATGCAGAGAAAGGCCAGAGGACAGGGCCTTAGAAACTCTTTCCAGGCAGGTAAGACTGCAAGCCGGCAGTTGGGCAGGCTTCCTCCCCCTCCTTTTTTCAAGTCTCTAGCTCCTTCTTGTGCTCCCTGCCTCCTGCCTTCTGTGTTTCTGTCCACCCTACACCAGGCCTTAAGATCCCTGTCCCCCACTTTTTGATTCCTTTGGTGTCTGTTCCCCACTTTCTGGGTCTGCTGCCTACCCTGCCTCTGCAGAGCCCAGGCTGAAGTCCAGCAGACTGTGGCAAATGAGGAAGACGGAGAGAAGACTCAGGATGAAGATGTCAAAAAAGTCAGTGGCCAGAAAGCCTGGAAGCCCCTGCCCACGAGGGACGCACGTGAGAGATAGGAGAAAGTGTGGAGCATACATGTAGAGGCAGGGATGCCACACAGACCACACATAGAGCCATGACTCTCATGACCCTTTCCCAGCTCCATCAACCACTTGCAAGTGGTCTTTATAAAGGCTCTTGGTTGCTTATTACTATTCATGGGTTTCTGCTACAGCTCTTTTTTCTGGTCCACAATGAGCTGGAAATCCCAGCAGGTGCTCCCTGGACTCCTGATTCACACCTATAACATGACCCTGCTCCTTCCCACTGCTGACCCTGCTTCACCCACCATTTAGGACCATGAACACCCAAAGGCTGAGAACAAAATGGGGACAGGCTATCAAGAACCAGATCTACCCGCTCTGTCCCTCTTGGGTCTCCAGCACCCTCAATCTCTCTGCCCTCTTTGGCTTCACTGCTGTGTTCCTCCTCTGACTGTACCCAACAGCTGTGGGTGCCATGGCTTCCTGTTTCCCCACTGATACCTGCCCTTCCTGTCTATCCTCATCCTCTTTCTTCCTATCATTTCCTTCTGGCTCTGTCCCCTTTCCAACATCACCACTGCTGTTCTGTATGGATCCCTGGTCTCCACACACATCTCTATGCATCTCTGGGGATTTCCTCCCGGGATCACCTCTGCCTTCTGGATTGGCTTCCTCGGCTTTCATGTGTCTCCTCAATGCCCTTAGTCTTGATTTCTCTACCTGTGGAGGTGTGTCCTTGGGCCCATCTCTCCTTGTTCCTCTTACATTTAATGAAGCCTGCTCCCATGACACAGACCTGTTTTAAAGAACAACTGAGAAATAAATGAACACACAGCTCTTCGGTGGTGGCTGACACACTGCATGGGCTCACTGAATAGGAGCTTTCCTACTTGGGGCACAACACCTCAGACAAGGCATTGTAAAACCGATTGTATATATGTTACATCCTCGGTAGTTATCCATGCTGCAGACCCTGTGACAGACAGGACACTTGTCTTCTCTGTGCAGCAGCCATTCCTGGGCTGAGGGATCCCAGAACCTGAGTTCCCAGCAGGTCTGCTCCTCAGGGACTTTCAGAGAACCTGCTAGACAGCCTTCACTCTTCCATCTGCTCTTTAGTGATAAGCTTTTTCTTTCCCTCAGTGATGTAGATATAGGCCAGATTAGAACAGATTAAAAGTAGATAAAGGCAGGTTTATTAGGAGGCAGCTCCTGGATGGGTTCACGGATCTCACAGGGAGAGGTCAGTGAAGTCACAAATCCAGGCTAGAGCAACAGTTTTTTATGGGTCTCTGGTGCGGGATGCTGACGTGTATCTAGGAGGTGGAATGTGTCCATACAGGGTCAAAAACTGAGCCCTTGAGCAGACACTCTTGGGTGGGTTTCTAGAAACTCAAAGAGAAATAATGGCATGTTAGCCCAGAGTTTTCTCCAAGCACGTGGGGGAGTTTCTCTGTGTGGGTAGAGTTGGGGAAAGGAGGTAGATGGGGTTTTCTAGCTTGAGGGAGGGGGTAGGAAATGAACCGGGGTTCCAACCTAACATCTAGTTCATTCTCATGACTGACAAGAGGAAGTAAGTGAACCAGAGGATTCAGACACGAGCTCTGAGGAACAGCAGGCTGTGGAGAAGCAATGCCAGGGCCAGAGGTCTGGGGCACACTGCTAACACTCAGGGAAACTCAGCCAGGCCTCCTGTTCCCTCCTCTGTGTTCTTGTCTCCAAAGATAAAGATGCTCCTCCCTCTCTGAATCTTAGTGAAGGCCCCTCCTGTTGACATAACTCTTAGAGCAGTGGTTCTCAACCTGTGGGTCACTACCCCTTAGGAGTCACATATATGATATCTTGCACATCATACATTTACAATTCATAGCAGTAGCAGCAAAGTTACAGTTATGAAGCATAGCAACAAGCCAGTTTTATGTTTGGGAATCACTACAACATGAGGAACTGTATTAAAGGGTAGTAGTCTTAAGATGGTTGAGAACCACACTGTATTAGAGAGCTATAAACTCACTCCCACACACCAAATCATCTCAGATAGGAAACAGAGAAGAAACCACCAAGGCCACAGGCTAACCAGTGAATTTTGCTGGGGTTACTTACAGAAGCAGAAACAACTCAAAGGCAGCTGCTGCATCACCAAAGCCCTTCATAGCATGGATGGCAGTTCACAAAAGCTGGAAGCCTGGAGTGCACTGCACAACCTGCAGGCCGCTCAACAGGTAGGACAGTGTGCTTCCCAGGAAGCTCAGGTAGTCTGAGAGCATCTCTCTGTACTCTTCACAGCTTGTATGTATGTGCTTGTGAAGGGAGGGCCCTAGAGACTCTGGTCAGTTTCAGGAACTTCCTGAAGCTATTGAGTTGTTTACTCCTTGAGCTTCTTTGCAGGATACAGTGTTTCACTCCATCTCCCTTTAAAAAAATGCATCTGGTGTCTGAACTTCCCCTTAGAACAGCTGTCGTTTACTTCCCCTTTAAATCTGTCTCTTAGAGTACCTCCAATATGGAAGGTTTTAATCTCCTAGGAATTGCTACACAATAGCACCTCTCTCATGAGGGTCTTGGCACCTACTTCCAGGGAGGAAGGACAGGGAGGAGTGAGTGTCTTTTCAGCTTCTGCTTAACATAATTAATGTACCAAGGTGCCATGTTTAGAGCCAGTGTGCCCCAAATCCATCACATCTAAGATGCAAACCCCAGAATCCAAAACAGTAATATAAGTGACAATGAAGGTTAGCTTCAAATGCTTACGTCTATACAAAGGAATGTGAGTTTGTATTCACTTTTTCTCTCAAGTTTATGTTGAAAGACTTCCCAGAACCAAAAATAGACTCAGGTACGATGCGACCCCCAAAGACACTCCAGAGACCTCTTGCTGTAATAACATAAGTCAGGATCTTTACTATACGAAGCTTCGGATTGAAACGTGTCTCACGTAGGAGACAGAGGATTCGACGCTGAGATCTAACAGCTCAGGATATTTAAAGGTAAAGGCGGGGGGGGGGGGGGGGAAGGGGTTGTGGCACAGTCATACACAATTGGCTGTTTCAAACATCTGTAATGTGTGTAAACGGATCTCACGAGAACTGTCCCTGGTTTCTGTGGCCTTGGGACCCAGTGTGAATTTTATCTGAGCCAGCTCACCACCTGGCAGAATTTAATTAGCAAGTCCTTGAGCCCTTTGGTGGGAGTTTTTCCAGAGAAAGCTAAAACAGCACAGGAACAGATGGGTGTTTCAATAATGTTCTCATTCTTAAGGAATTTACCCTTGGGCACTTTCCCTATCTTCTACAGCCCGAGGATCTTTGGAGCACTCAATTGATCTTTGTTTCCCTGCATCTTCTGTGACAGCCTTGGGTTAGCAAGTTAGCTGACTTATTTTTAACTATTTGTATTAGTGAATTGAGGCTTTCTGTTATACATTTAACTAACTTAAAAAATACCTTTTCAATGTGTCCAATGTTTATTATGAAAACCGCAGTCCTCCGAACACTTCAACATGTCCCCTAAGAAATGCCATTATCTGGGCTAGAAAGATCTGCCCTCCAGAGGTCCTGAGTTCAATTCCCAGTAAACACATGGTGGCTCACAACCATCTATATAAGATCTGGTGCCCTCTTCTGGCCTGCAGGTATACATGCTGGAAGAATGCAGTGTATATAATAAATCTTAAAAAAAAAAAAAAAAAAACAAAAAAAAACAACGAAATGTCGTTATCCATGAATGCAGTCAGCATGGTGGTTGGTATATATCTTATCTCTGGTAACTTGCTTTTCCTTGGTTCTCTCATTCTGGGAACAGCCTGCAGAGGGAACCTGGAGCTTGTGGGTTTCTTCCCTAGGCCATGCCAGGGAAACCAGCAAGAACTCCTCTGGCTGTCTCCCTGAGTCTAGACCAAAGCCTTTGCTGCAGGATGAAGATGCGCTCTAGCTGCAAGGCTTCCAGAGGATGCTCGGCCACAGCTCTCCCAGTATTACCTGAAAACCAGCAAAACAAGATCCAGAACAAAAGCAGACCAACGTAGAAAGGCAACTGTAGCATCTGATCCAGCCTGCACCACAAAACTTGCTCACAGGTACCCAGACATCTCGGTACAGTTTAGCTGTGTAGGGGCCAGCAGGTATTGGGTGAGTTTAGGGTCTATTGATTGGCTAAGAACTTGGAGCCAGGAAGTAGGAGGCAACTTTCCTCTGTATGGCCTCTCAGTACTTTCTTATTCCCAGTCTAATACCTCAGACACAGGGCTGAAGTCTCACTTAAATGAAAGAAAACAACTTTCTTCTCAGGGTAAACAGAAAGGTCCCACCGAGATTTAAACTCGGATCGCTGGATTCAGAGTCCAGAGTGCTCACCATTACACCATGGAACCTACACACTATATGTGTATTCTATATACACCTAGGATTGTGAGATTACCTACCATCTAATTTTTCCTGTCTGTCCTATTGTGTTTCTTCTGCATTTATGAAAATAAGATCAAGTTTACTCAACTTAGAGCTGAGAAAGTCCTTCCAGCTTCCATCATCCTTCTCAGATTACCATTCAATCCTGACCAGATGTGAAATTTCCCTAGTAAGTGGTGATAGTGTTCTTTGCCTTACCCCACTGCCCAGGAACACCAAGATTAGGATTTAGACGTTCCTGTCTTGCTTGCAGACACACTGGTCTACCTTTACTTCCCGTAACAGATAAAGTGAGTCAGCCGTGGAGTGGGGAGGGAGATCGGATGTGTGGGAACCTTCATAATGTTCCTCGTATATACACATTTGTATATCTTTGATAGGTTTAGTGTTTCTTTGTGAGTCACCATTCTCTGCACCTGTGCTGTTGTGCCCGCTCCCCCCCCCCCCCCCCCCGTCTCTATGCATTTCCCTCGAGAAGACTGCTCAAGGAGAAATTGAAGCTTGGGTGGTAGGCTGCTGAGTGTGTCTCCTTGTTCCTGTTTTGTTCCTGTTCCTGTTTTGTTCCTGTTTTGTGGGGAGTATAAAAGGGAGCTATGCAGTTGAAAATATAGCATTTGGTCTTTACCAGATGACTCCTTGTCTTTCTTTCTCTCGCCCTCAGCCCTCCGCCGATCCAAGGAACTGAGTCAGCTATGCTGGCGTAGCTGACATTTCTTACACTAAATATCTATTTTTTTAAAAAATTAAAATAATCTGGGCCTGCTCCTTTAATTCCAACACTTGAGATGCAGAGGCAGATATATATAGCTCTTTAAGTTCCAGACTAGCCAGGGCTGCATAATGAGAGACCAGTTCTCAAAAAAACAAAAGCACGGGTTGGGGTGAGGGTGTAGGAGTGACCAGAAATACATTGATATTTTAAAGAAATAAATATTTCTTAAAGCGCTTTGCGGTACTGGACTCATTCTGCATGCCGGCTTAGCACTCGGCTGGCGGAGCAATGGAGGAAACTCCCTGAGCAGCCAAACGAGATGGTCAGGGTAGGAGGCAGCTAGCTGGAGAGTAGTCCTTTTCTGACTGGTGACGTGACTAATTTTGCTCCAGTGTTTACACTGGGCTTCCGTTTGCTAAGTAGTAACTCCACACCTCCAGGGATTCTCAGTCTGACAGCTTCTCCAGGAGAAAAACTTCTTTATTTTCAAAACATGACACTTGTAGCAGGGAGGATGGAGAGGAAGAGGGAGTGGAGCCTTTACACCAGCAGAGGCAGAGGCAGAGGCAGGCGGATCTCAGGGTTGGAGGCTAGTCTGGTCTACAGAATGAGTTCCAGGGCAGCGAGGACTACACAAAGAAACCCTGACTCAACACGACCCTTCAAAAATAACACTTGTTTGTGAGAAAATGACTAAAATTTGTGCCTCAGCACCTGTCCCTGTCCCCATTGTGGGTGCTTTGTCTGAGGCTAAGCAAGAAACTCTAAATCACCTACATCAGAATAATTAAATAAACATTTATTTTTCCCAGGTATGGTAGTACGCACCTTTAATCCCAGCACTCCAGTAGAGACTGGTGGATCTCTGTTCTGAGTTCAAGGCCAACATGGTATAGAGTTACGAAAGAGCAAAAAGCGTAAAACAAAACACACACACGCACACAAATCCTTTTGCTATTCAGTTTCTTTTGCCTTCATGGGACCTCCTAGCTCCGCTAAATTTCACTTTATAGTAGGAAATGAAGGTTACATGAGATATAATGTACCTGTGACAGACATGGGGTCATCTGATACCAATATATCTCAAGAAGGGATTTTAGAGCCAGAAGGGGTTGGTGCTCACCCTTAATCCTAGCACTCAGGAGGCAAAGGTGAGGCCAGCTGGTCTGTAGAGCCAGTTCTAGGACAGCCAGACAGCTACAGTGAAACCTTGTCCTGAAAGACAGTGGGGGAATTTAAAATGTAAGCCAATATGGAAAGAAACTCAAGAATGTCTGAGGTCTTGCTCAGTTTCTTTTTTTCTTTTTTCCTTTTTTGGTGGGGAGGGGTAGTTTCAGACAGGGTTTCTCTGTGTAGCAGAGCTCTAGCTATCCTGGATTCCAGTTATAGACTAGGTTGACATCTGATTAAAGAGATTCACTTGCCTTCACCAAGAGCTGGGATTAAAGGAATGCATCACCACACCTGGTTGTCAGCTACGCCAGCATAGCTGAGTTCCTGG
>NW_021620675.1:1061209-1066630 GCF_004785775.1 Grammomys surdaster
CCCCCGCCCCCGCCGCTTTTTTCCCGTGGGGGGGGGGGGGGGGGGCCGCCCGCGGGCACAACAGCACAGGTGCAGAGGATGGTGACTCACAGTAGAAAGGCTCATCTTATTTGTGATTTGGCTTCAGAAGGAAAACCCAGTATTTAAAAATATCCAAGACAGAAAAGAACAACGGTTAGGCTGCAAATCAAGACGTCAATGAGGATGGCTGCAAGGCAGCCCCTCCTCTCTTGGTTCTCACGCTTCGCTCAGAAAAGGCAAAAGCAGTTTCAGGGTCTCAAGTGTCTTTTCAATTCAGCCACAGGCACTGTGGTCTTAGTAAAGAGCGAGGTGGTGGGAAGAGTGAACAGAAGAAGGGCTGTTTAACCACGGAGAAACTACTTACTTGGCTTGGACTCGCATCCACATTACTGTGGCCACAACGCAGAGCACTAGCTAGCAACTGGGCCATCACTGCGAGCTACGCAAACACCCACGAAGACTCTGTATCGCTCTTCAAACGTTAAGTTTAACAGTCGGTGGCTGCCTCTAAAAATTCAGATAGGTGAATGTCGTCTCTCCTTCCCCTCCAGACCCCTCTGACCTCCTCTTCCTCGCATTCTGCACCCCATAAAAATCCATTCCTTCAACCCCTACAGCCGCACCCTGCACGCGACTGTCTCCGCAGGTCTGGCTCCAGGCTCCTGCCCTGCGCTGCCCTGGCCACCGCACCCCGTTACCCGTTCCTCCCGACCCCCCTCCCTGAGCTCCGACACCGCGCTCTCTCACACGGACCACACCGAGGCTCCAGCACACACCCGGGGTGACCAACCCCTCGCTCATGCTCCGGGTCCCCGAAGGACCTCACCCTGAAGCGCACTTGGGCTCCTTCGTAGAGCCCTGCTGGGTCCCTGGAATCTCCGGGTGGCGGCGGGACGTGGCGTAGGGTAGGGGTGGGGGTAGGGTCTCTTCCTTCCGTTCCTGCGAACTCGAGAAGTGGACACGGGGAATGGGGGTAGGGGGAAGGACCAGGGGGCTAAGAAGCCTCCCTTGCTGACTGTGGGTCCTGCGGTCATCCCAGGTGTGGCCGTCGTGGTGACGCCTGACTCACCTACGGGCGGCACAGTGTCTCCTACACTGTCTCCGTGGAAAATCAGTTAGCGCGTTCTGCTAGTCACGGGTGGTAGGATTCAGAAAATTCACATTCCTTTAGAGTAGCTAACCGCGGTGCTTCCGTTTTTTACTGCAGCTGGTGGCACATTATTATTTATTTATTTATTTATTTATTTATTTATTTATTTACAAAGATGGCACTCAAAACTCCCGGGCATAGTGGCTCATGCCTTTTGATGCCAGGGTTCGGGAGACCGGGGCAAGCGGCCCTCTGGGAGTTCCAGGCCAGCCAGGACTGCATAGTGAGACCCTGTCTAACAATAACAACAACAACATCCTGAGGTACAGAAAAAACTCTGACCAATGTTAATTTGTTCATAGCCTCAGGCCAGAAAAATCGAGTGATTTTTCTAGCACTGTTTTACAGGGACGGGAATCATCAATATAAACATGAAGGGTTGATTGTCAAGCTGGTCTTGATCTCAAAACTCTCCTGTTTCTGCCCCCATAGAGTTCTGGAGCTATAACCACTGTTTTTCTATTATGTTTGGGGGGAAAAGATGTTTCTTAAATTATGAATTGTTCAGTTTCCCTTTTCCTAGTTTATGATTTCAAGCCACACTGCTGCAGTCTTTTCCGGCACTGTCTCTGGTCACTCCCGAAAATGTTTGCTTCAATAATGGTGACAAGGGTGTAGCACTGTCACACGATGGCGTTTATATCCTGTTCTGAGCCTGTTCTGCAAATGTATCTTCCCCAGGGGCGGTGCCCAGTCCTGCTCCAGTGTTCCCTGCTGTACCGGTGTTCCTTTTCTTTTCCTTGCCTGCACAACAAACTTTCTCCCAGCTTTATCGAATGTTGGCCTGGGGCAGGGCTACTCTCTGGCCTTAGCTCAGGAGGAGGTACATCAGAGGACCACAGTGCACAGGCACACAGACTCAACGATGTATATTTGGACAGAAATTCCCAAGACGCTTCAAAGTCTCTCAATAACTGTGTGTGTTTTTGTTTGTTTGTTGTGGTGTCTCACTCAGACCCTGCAAGGACTGTTATGGGGGAGAGGGTTGACAGCAAGGGTGGAGTATCAGATATCCTACATATCAGATACTTACATCGCCATTCGTAACAGTAGCAAAATTACAGTAGCAATGATAATAACTTTATGGTTGGGAGTCACCGTAGCATCAAATACTATATTGAAAAGTCTCAGCATGCCGGGCGGTGGTGGCCCACGCCTTTAATCCCAGCACTTGGGAGGCAGAGGCAGGTGGATTTCTGAGTTCGAGGCCAGCCTGGTCTACAGAATGAGTTCCAGGACAGCCAGGGCTACACAGAAAAACCCTGTCTCGAAAAACCAAAAAACCAAAAAACCAAACAAAAAAAAAAGTCTCAACAGCCCTTTAAAAAGATTGACAGACTTGGAACAGTCAAGAGCACTGACTGCTCTTCCAGAGGTCCTGAGTTCAATTCCCACCAGCCACATGGTGGCTCACAATCTGATGCCCTCTTCTGGTGTGTCTGAAGTCAGCTACAGTGTACTCATATACATAAAATGAGTAAATAAATAAATCTATGAGAGAGAGAGAGAGAGAAAGAGAGAGAGAGAGAGAGAGAGAGAGAGAGATTGAAAAATGTCAAGCATGGTGGCATGGTGGAGCATACATTTAATTGTAGCATTTGGAAAGCAGAGGCAGGCATATCTCTGAGTTCCAGGCCAGGCTGGTTTACAGAGCAAGTTCTAGGACAGAGGAGGGGGGGAGGAGGAAGAAGAAGAAGAAGAGGAAAGGGAGGAGGAGGAAGAGGAGAAGGAGGAAGAAGAAGAGGAAGAGAAGAAGAAGAAGAACAACAACAACAACAACAAAGGGTTGAGAACCACTGTCTTAGCTTCCTGACAAACTGCTTGTCCCGAGGGAAGATTATCCAGATGGTTCTTTTCCTCTTTGCCTTTCCTCCTTTCTTTACAAACCTTTGGTTCCTTTTCATGGCTGCTGTTTTCTCCCACATGATAGAGAATAGTGTGCAGATAGCAGTGGCTACACTTAGATTTATTTGTCTTACACATATAAGTGCTTCGCCTACATGTATACACAGGTTCCATGTGAATGCCTGGTGTCCCTGGAGGCCAGAAGATCCATTAGATCCTGCGGTGGTTTGAATGAGAATGGCTCCCATAGGTGTGTAACGTCGAATGCTCAGCCCTCAGGACGTGCCACTACTCGAGAAGGATTAGAAGGGTTAGGGGAGGTGCCCTTGTTGAAGTGATGCCCAGTTCCTGCAGATCAGGAAGTAGCTTTCAGCTACTGTTCCAGCGCCATGTTCCCTGCCGCAGTGACAACGGACTAAGCCTCTGCAACTGTAAGCAAGCCCTCAGTGAAATGCTTTCTTCTGTAAGAGATGCCTTGGTCATGGTGTCTCTTCACAGCAATAGAACAGTGACCTAGACACACATCCTGGAACTGGAATTACAAGTGGGTGTGAGCCACCTTGTGGGTGCTAGGAATCAAACCCAGGTTCCCCGAAAAGGACAAGTGCTCTACACTGCTGAGCCATCTCTCTAGCCCTTGGCCATTGTATTACTCAGGATTCTCTAGAGTTACAGAACTTACGGAATGACTCCAGATATTAAGGGAAGTTATTGGAACGACTTACGGTCTGCAGTCCAACTAACCCAACAGTGGGCAGCTGTGAACGGGTCATGCAAGAATCTAATGGTTCCTTAGTCCCAAGAGGCCAGGTATTTTAGCTGCTCTTCCGCATAAGCTGGAATCCTGAAGAAGTAGGTTCCAGCAGATGTGCTGGCAAGTTAAGTGCAAGCAGACAAAGAAGAATGAACACTTCACCTTTCCGTTGTCTTTATATAGGCCTCCAGCAGAACATATGATCTAAATTAAAGATGTGTACCACCACACCTGGATTTGGAACTTGCTCTGTCCTAGGCTGGCCTTGAACTCAGATCTTCTTGCCTCAGTCTCCTGGAATTAAAGGCATGTACTACTTTGCCTGGGCCTAAGCTCTTCACAGCCACTGTGCCTGAAGATCTGGATCACAGGTGTGCCTTCCATTTCTGGATTATAGTTCATTCCAGATGAAGTCAAGTTGACAACCAGGAAGAAGCACCACAGCTCCACTATTTCTTGGCAGGTTGTTGTCCTTAGAAATCCACCTTAGAGACTGTGGGAGCTAATAGAAGTCTGTGACAGACAGATGTGCAATTGGCAAGCATTGCCTTTGGATGGCTGTGAGCTTACAGAACAGCTACTGTTTTCCTCTTTTTGCCTTCAGTTTCTCTATCAGTGTATCGTCAGTGAGCTGGTATTGTAAAGTAGGTTTTTGAGTATTTGTGTGGTGGCTGACATTCATATGTACCTTTTTTTTTTTAATTGTTACTATCCTGAAGAACCTTGTATTTTCTGTTGAGCATGCAGCAGTAAGAAAAGCCTCCCATCTTTCCAGCATTTGATGAAAAATGCCGTGGGTCCAATGGTTGTTATCTTCTGCATTTGCAACAGATCTAGAGAAAAGATGGACACACGATGGTCCTCTTGTTCCATATGGACTCTCAGTTTTCATCAGTTTCTAGAGCTAAGGTGTCTTAGGAAAGGAGGACTTGCATGAAAGAGGCTGTGTGATCAAATTGGTATAAAGAGCCCTTATGGATGTAAGCCTTCATTCCTGAAGGAAATATACAGAAGTTATTGATTTTTTAGATTACCATACAGAGTAGTGTGCCTTACTATAGAATTTTTATACATCTGTGCGCTGGTTTCTATAGCCGTGAGAGCAGAAGTATTAGCCAGCGTGCATCATTATGGCAGAAATAGACAGAATTGCTGTGTCTTTCCACTATGCCAGAATTCACTGAATAACAAAAAATTCACAAGGTTCAGCAGTTTCAGTGATGGCAATTTGTAAAACAAACAAACAAACAAACAAACAAACAAACCTACCTGGGTAGTTTGGTTGAGTTCAATGCAAGTTCCTTATTCCAATAATAATTGATAACATTAATTCACATCACACATCTTGCATTAATCTTTATATATGTATTACAGAATCTGTATATCTATATGGTTTACAGAATGAATACAAGTTTAAAAGGCCGCAGTATAGTTTAAGAGGCTTCAGAAGTAGGCTGAGACAGAGTCCATTTCGACAAGATAACTAAGCAGACCAGTGCTGGGAGGGATCGGCTGAGTAAGGTCTGATTGTGAGACTGCAGAATCGAACTGCAAGGTGAGAAGCTGAAGCAGACCTGAAGCAGAAAACAGGCTGGGTCAGGAAATGGGTCAGGTCCAGACAGGGAGCTGGTGGACAGGCTGGGTGCAGGAA
>NW_021620675.1:1066640-1075594 GCF_004785775.1 Grammomys surdaster
AGGAAGTGGGTCAGGTCCAGACAGGGAGCTGGTGGACAGGCTGGGTGGAGGAAGTGGGTCAGGTCCAGACAGGGAGCTGGTGGACAGGCAAGCAGTCAGGCAGGCTGAGTCAACAGCAGGGGACCAAGCCAAGTCAGAGAGTCCTCAGGCCTTGGAACACATCAGGAATGAGATGATGGGTTGGTAGACCATTCCACCACAGCTTTAGGTGTGCCCACCACACCATGGGGGCCAGGAGAAGGAATTACACCCTTTGCTTATCTGGGACCAGCAATATTCTCCTCCTACTGCAAAGGGGCTGCTTGATAGGAAACAAGGTGAGCTCAGTCTTGTTGGTCTTCTCTAGGCCTATGCAAAACCCAGGGACTCAGTTATCACCTTTGGAAACTTTCCTAAAGACCTTGGAGCTTCAGCTGCCCAGCCTAGACAAAGCAGCCCATGTAGGTTATATCTGCTGTGTCTTTCCTTTGTATCACCTGCTTACTTCCGTCAGGAAGACATGGCTCCCTCGTGGGTATATCAGGTGGATGTATATAATATATAATGTATGCTGTGACAGAAAGACAATGAACAAAAGAAAATGTTTGGAAAAGTACACTAGAATACCGATGGTCACATGTCCCACTGAAGTGAAACGAAGAACAAAGATCCCTCCAGCCTCTGGCTGGCGTGAAGTACAGAAACCTGACATAATCTCCTGTATGAATCTTCCCCACGCAGGGCAAGAAGCAGACAAAAACCATGAGATGCAGGTTTCCAGACCCTGGGAATCAGGTAAGCCCTGGGAAGTGAGAAGAAACAAGGTAGTCCTGCCATGGACCTGCTCACCGCCTTCAGATAGTGCCCACCTACCAAAGGGGTCTGAGGCCAAATCCCAGGATCGAGGGGAGAGTCAAGTGTCTCTGGAGAATGTGCATGAATGCCATAATAACCAGTAGAGGAAAACTTCACAATGTCTGTATACAACTAAGGAATACCAAGTATGCTAGATAGATTTATGGCAACTTGACACAAACTAAAGTCATTTGAGAGGGAGGGAACCTTAATAAAGAAAATGACCTCCATAAGATCAGGCTATAGGCCAGTCTGTGGATGTTTTCTTAATTAGTGATTGATGGTGAGGACCCACCACCCACTATTGCTTGGCTACTGGTCCTGGATCCTATAAGAAAGCAGGCTAAGCAAGACATGATGGACAAGCCAGTAAGCAGCATCCCTCCATGGTCTCTGCATCAGCTCCTGGCTCCAGGTTCCTGCCCTGTGTGAGTTCCTGACTCCCTTTGATAATGAGCAGGGACATGGAAGGGTAAGCCAAATAAACCCTTTCCTCCCCTTTGACTTTGGTCATTGTGGTGGTTTGAATAAGTATGGTCCCCATAGACTCATATGGTTAAATGCTTGGCCCATAGCGAGTGACACTATTAGGTAGGGAGTGTGGCCTTGTTAGAGGAAGTATGTCACTGTGGGGGTGGGCTTTGAGGTCTCCCGTGCTTAAGCTACTCCCAGTGTGACACACAATCTCCTATTGCTGCCTCCAGATCAGGATGCAGGACTCTTAGCTTCTTCTCCAGCGCTGTGTCTGCCTGCATGATGCCATGCTCCCCACCATGGTGATAATGGACTGAACCTTAGAAGCTGTAAGCCAGCCTCATTTTTAAATGTTCTCCCTTATAAGAGTTATCATGGTAACGGTGTCTCTTCGAAGCAATAAAACTCAAACTAAGACAAACAGGGAGTTTTAACCCTAAATAAGACATCAGGCATGTCAAGGCATAGGTTACCATGACCCATGAGTAGAAAAATCCATTACTGAAACAGAATCAGATGTGTCATTATGTTAGAATTAGAAGAGAACAGCCAGGCATGATGGTACATGCCTTTAATCCCAGAACTAAGAAAGCCAAGGCAGGCAGATCTCTATTTGAGGCCAGCCTGATCTACATAGTGAGTTCCGGACTAGCCAGGGCAACACAGTAGACCCTGTCTCAAAAGAAGTAGGAGAAAAGACTTTTTTTTCCCTCTGTGTAGCCCTGGCTCTCCTGGCACTAACTAGTTAGACCAGGCCAGCTTAGAACTCACAGAGATCTGTCTGCCTCTGCCTCCCAAGTGCTGGGATTTAAGGCGTGTGTGAACATCCCCGGCAGGAGAGGAGACTTCTGCCTGTGTTCCACAAGACAAACTATAAAGATGTGGAATATGGCTCAGTTATATTTTAGAGGTTAAAAACATGATGCAGGGACTGGAGAGATGGTTCTATGGTTAAGAGCACTGGCTGCTCTTGCAGAAGATCCAGGTTTGGTTCCCAGCACCCACTCCACTATGGATCACAACCACTCCTTCAGGGAACTGATGCCTCTTCTGGCCCCACAGGCTCCTGCATGCACATGGTGCACAGGCACGCACTCAGGTATACACATACACATAAAATAAATAGATCCTTGTTTTTAATGTCAGAGTTGACAACTTCACAGAGGGATTATCAACAAGTTACACGTTGCAGAATGCAGCACGCAGCCTCGCCGATAAGGAGAACGCCACACTCAGGATTCTTCTGACAGCAATTTATTGTACAGCTCTCTAGATAGCAGTGAAGCGAGGGATGCCAAGCCCGAAAAACCTGTGGCTTATATAGAGCCCTAGGAGACGTGCCACACACTCATTGGCTCTTACGACATCGCCAATTAGCATACTGGTTTTCGCGCCTTGCGCAGGCACACATTCAAGCAAGGCTCTCAAGAAGAACCAGGAAGCAGGAAACCGGCGCCATGTTGCAATGGCGAACGCGGCTCCTAACAGCAGAACACATGATCAGGGAACATATATCCATAAACAGTTGGAAATATCCAAACTGAAACTTAGAGCCAAAACAGACAAACAAATGCTAAAATAACTGAGGCTAGAGAGATGGCTCCAGCAGTTAAGAGCACTGCCTGCTTTTCCAGAAGAGCTGAGTTCAAATCCCAGCAACCATGTGGTGGCTCACAACCATCTATAATTGAGTCTGATGCCCGGGTATAGATGCAGATAGACCACTCATATATATTAAATAAATCATATAACAAAACAAGAACAACAACAAACTAAAATAACAACAAAAACCAAGATTCATGAAATATAAGGAAAACTTAAGAACTCTAACTCATGAAGAATTTGGGGTACTTGAAAAGTGTGAGTAAAGGAGGGGAAACTTTGAAGAGACTACTACCTATGAAACAGAGATCCCAGTGTCCTCTCAGAGTGGGTACAGGCTTCCTGCTTCATACAGCTGGGAAGCTAGCAGCTAGTATACCAACCAACCAAGATCAGTTTAGGGCAACCAGAACCAACCAGGATCCTGCTGCTAAGACAGGTATACAGTGGGAGATATCTGCCACATCTCAACAAATCATGAGTCTGTGGTTCCCTCTGTGCCTCCATATACCTAAATGCTAAGAGCAATCAGAACGTGGTTTGTTCACCTGTTAGAATTCCCTGAGCAGAATTATCTCCATAGCCAGGGATGTACCGGAAGGCGTGCTTCTGACATGATACAGTTAGCCTCCAGCAATTGCTGCCCTAAGGATGTCATCCCATTGCATCCCAAATGTCTATAAACCCATGGTGGGGGGAGGGGTCTCAGGAAAACCTACTTATGTTAAAGCTTCTGTAAGGCCCAGAGCCAAATCATCTTGGGCTGTTCTTAGTCCTTTTGAAGGGTTTTCATTGACCACTGTGTCACACCTACCAGCTTTGTGACTATTAAAATCTTTAAAATATATTCTTTTTTAAAGATAAATTTTTAATAATACATCTATTTTTATTTTACATGCATTGGTGTTTTGCTTGTATGTATATGTGTATGAGGGTGCCAGATATTGGAGTTCCAGACATTTAGTTTGTAAGCTGCCATGTGGGTGCTGGGAATTGGACCTGGGTCTTTACTGAGCCATCTCCCCAGCCCCTAAAATGTATCCCTAGCAGACAACTATGTGGGTGGGCAGCAGAGGCATGGACTTTAGTCCCAGTACCTGGGAGGCAGTGGCTGGTGAATCACTGAATTTGAGACCAGCCTGGTCTACAGAAAGATTTCCAGTACAGCCAGGGCTACACAGAGAAACCTTGTCTCGAAAAAAGTACACAACTAGGCTCTGCCAATCAAAATAACTATGTCACCAGACAGCATCTGAAACCCTTGGGATGTTCCTGTGGTCCCCACTAACCTACTTAACAAATGCATTGATATGTGACTGCCTCTGTTCTGTAGCTAATAAACACAGGAAGCATCAAGTCAAACTAGCTCTCACATTTTAATCAAATCCTAGGACCAAGGGAAACATTTCAAAAGTTGCCCAAGAAAAACACAGTGTATATATACACAGGAACAAAAAGGGGGACAGTATCAAGGGTTTTCTGCAGTTCCAGGATTCTACTAGAAGCCATGTGAGTCAGGAGACAGCCACACCAAATCTTTAAAGTGCTGAAGCAAGAAAATGAAAACTTAACTGCAAATTCTGTGCCATACAAATTCTCTTAAAGTTAATCGAGCTGGGCTTGGTGGTCCCTGCATGTAATCTTAACACAGGAGAGGCTAAACTGGGAGAATCAAAAGTTCAAGGCCGCGGGCTGGAGAGATGGCTCAGCGGTTAAGAGCACTGACTGCTCTTCCAGAGGTCCTGAGTTCAAATCCCAGCAACCACATGGCGGCTCACAACCACCCATAATGAGATTTGATGGCCTCTTCTGGTGTGTCTGAAGACAGCTACAGTGTACTCATAAATAAAATAAATAAATCTTTAAAAAAAAAAAAAGTTCAAGGCCGCTGGGCAGTGGTGGCGCACACCTTTAATCCCAGCACTTGGGAGGCAGAGGCAGGCGGATTTCAGAGTTCGAGGCCAGCCTGGTCTACAGAGTGAGTTCCAGGACAGCCAGTATGTATGTATGTATATAGGCAGAGAGAGCAAGTTTCCTTTATCCATGTCCCTTAAATAGCTTGCCAGCAGAGGGTGTGGCCAGATTAGAAGTGGATCTTCCCACCTCAAAAGATCTGGTTTAAAAGTGTATCTTCCCACCTCAGAGACACAGATTAGAAATGGGTTTTCTCACTTCAAATGATTTAATTAAGAAAAAAAAAATCTCTAATAGGTGCGCCTGGCCATTTGGGTTTTAGGGAATTCCAGATGTAGTCAAGTTGACAATCAAGAGTAGCTGTCGCACCCTACCAGCCTGGACTTTAAAGACAATTTTTAATTCACACACACACAGCAGCAGCTACAACAACAAAACAGTAAAACAAAAGTACATCAAGATCTATAAATACCTTGAGAATTCATAACCAGCCAGGAGCAGTCGTCCACATGCTTATTTTTTGCATTCAGGAAGCAGATCTCTAGGAGTTTGGGGCTAGCCTGGTCTACATAGGGAGTTCAGGACAGCCAGGGCTGTGGAGTACCCACCTCCAAACAAAATAACAAACAAAATCATTAGCATGGGATAGCACCCCACACACAAACGTAGGAGGGAGTCCTGTAGGCAGGCACAAAAGAAGGAAGAATATCGGATATGATGAGGATATCACTTATGTTGATATTGACATGGCTTTTAGACACATTTGAGCCTTTAGACAAAAGTAACAACTTGGAGTGTGGGATCCACAACACGGGAAGAAGCAAAAGCACTTAACAGTAGAATAGAAACCAGAAACAGAAGCATATCACCCGAACACAGGCTGTGGGGACCCAAAGGCATATGTCTCAAACCCTAAGGCAATAAAATTAAACCCTAAAATAATAAAAGTTATAGACAAGTTCTAAAAGCGGAGAAAACAAAGAGGGTTTTAATAAAACACAGAGACACTATTCTAGGGTAGCTATTCTACCTCACAGGAACGTACCATGGCTAAAGAAATTCATACAAGAAGAGTGACGGCAGCATAATTCTCAGTCAGAAAATTCCAGAACCAATTTAATGTACACAGTATATGGAAAAAGCAAAATGAATCACAGAAAGAAAGAGTCGGCCGCGCGGTAAGGAATCCGGGCACTGGTGGTGATGGTTTTGGTCTCCAAAGGTTTGCTTCTATAGATCGCTGCTTTGATTCCAGCTTTTAGAAAAGACCCTTTGGGGTTTTCCCACTCCGGAGATGTCGATGGAGGGCTAGTTTATCACGTGACCTGGGGAAACTAGCATCTAAAAGAGTGGGGTGGGCCCACGGCCTTCTCCGCAGCGGCCCTCATCGTTCAACTAACTCGAGAAATCTCAGGCTCAGCACTAGCCACTGCGGCCGCCTTCTGTACTACAGGCCGAAGGGAAGCATGGAAACCAGCATAGACCAGTAGGCGCCTCCGGGCCCCCCGCAGGCGCTCGGCAGGAAGCAGAGGGGCAAAAGGCCGAGGTCAGGGCAGGGCGCTAATGAACTGCAGCTCCCAGCGGGTCTTTATAGTTGTTCCGGACCATAGGGCATAATCGTTTAGTGCTTAGTATTCCAAGCAAACGTCCTGTCGCTGGGCGTGTGGCTTGCCGTGATCGTATAGTGGTTAGTACTCTGCATTGTGGCTGCAGCAACCTCGGTTCGAATCCGAGTCTCGGCACTATCGTCCTTCTGCCCAGCGATCTTTTGTTTCTGCTGTCTAGACACTCATTTCGTTCCCGGATTTTTCAGTATTTGCCACATCTCAGCTGCTTTGGGATATGTGGTGTCAGGATGACCCTTCCCACAGTTTTTATGCTAACATACATTTATTAAAGCTTATTTCACTTAAAAAAAATATACAACTGCTTAGATAGTGAAAAAAAGTGGTCCACACTCAGGTTCTTACAGTAAATTACTTTTAACCCTGCATATACATCTGGATGTATTTTCTCTTTTTTACCTACAATAAAAGCCTTCCTCTTAACCATACCATGGAGGGCTATGTTGTCAGTTCCTTTACTGTGCCCCTATGCATTCAGGACTCACAGCAATGAGCCTGCCTCTGCCTCAGGCTCTTGCTCCAACCTCTGGAGTGCTTAAAGGCCCTGTGCCATTCCGCCCCACCTAAATTTTATTACTAGCATGACTGAATCCATGCTCTCCTCTGCTCCTCTCCCTCCCTGCCACGTCACTCTCATGCATTTTAAATCTGTTCCTGTTGATGTGGTTATCAGTCCTTCGTTTGGTGCTTTTGTGGTGTGTGTGTGTGTGTGTGTGTGTGTGTGTGTGTGTGTAAGCACACTGGGCAGCTATCCTAAGGCCTAGAGCATATTGAACACTTGCTCTGTGCTGTGTGCCCCATGTGAGGAGAGGAAGTGAGAACTACTCTCTATTCCCCCCACTTGAGCAAATGAGACAGATGCTGGAGCCTGGAAGACTACCTCACCTACAGACAACCAGTCCTCAAATCTAGCACTACACAGCTCACTGATTTTGTTTGCAACAGGATTGTAGCCCAGGCTATCTTCAGATCCTTGTGTGGTACAGCATTGAGATTGCTGTGGTTCTCCTGCCTCGGTCTCCCAACGGCCAGGATTGCAGGCATGAGCTACCCAGTTGACTTCAGCCTGTTTTCTGAGATAGGGCAAGGAGAATGCTTCCAGAAAGAAAGGCCTGAGACTTGATGCCACCGAGGGGCTCACAGAGCAGGAAGCACATTGTCTCCTGTGAACTAACTACTCAGCAACTTCGAGCATCCCCCCACTTCTTCCTCTTTGTCCAGCTGTTGTTAGAGAGGGGCTCCTCCTGGATCCTGGAGGGGGCCTCACCTGTTTTTCACAAATATCAGTTGGTTTTGGTTTTGTTTTTTTAAAGAGAGAGAGAAAGAGAGAGAGAGAGAGAGAGAGAGAGAGAGAGAGAGAGAGAGAGAGAAGAGAGAGCGAGAGTGCCAGATACATACACTTCCACAGCCAGGATACATACAATAAAAGAACTTGGGTGAGGAAAACCCATGATACACAAAAGGAAGAAGAGGGTGCTGTGTAAGAGACCGTGAAGGGGCCTGAGTCTGTGCTCCTCTGCTTTTCTCAGTAAACATGTCTCAGTTACAGTAATAGCATGTGTGCCTAGTGCAGTTTGCTTTTCTGGAACACAAAAATCTGGAAACTTCAGCCGGAGCACTCAAAACTCAGATCTCCACCTGAAGGTAGATAGGAAATACAAAATGCTTCTGAACTCTTCTCTCTTCCTTGGAAGCCGTGGGTAGATTTCCATGGGAGATCTGATGAGCCCTCTGCCTCTGTCTGTCCTTTCCATGCCTTCGATGGTCAGAGATTGGAAGTATGCCTAGACCATCCCTCCCTCCCATCCAATCCACCTAGGCTATAAGCTAGGGCAAAGAATTTGCAATATCCTTCATAACGTTAAACTGAAAAACAGCTGCCCAGAGGCAGGCTATAGCTTTTCGTTGTTTGTTTTTCAAGACAGGGTCTCACTATATACGCCTGGGTGCCTCACTATGTAGACTAGGCTGGCCTTGAACTCACAGGGATCTACCTGCCTCTGCCTCCCAAGTATGGTATTTGCACGTTTGTTTGTTTTTAATATTTACTTAGTAGTCACAAGAATGAAATACAAACACAAAGGTAGCAGTTTATGGAGCTAAGATAGCCCCAGATACCCCGGCTGCCAACTGGGACCATTCTAGCACCAGCCCTCCACAGTCACAGGAGCCCAAGCTAGTGAATCAGCCTTGTCGCTCTGTTCCCCTTGTTGGAGAAGCATTGTGTTCTGTACATCAAGAACACAGAACAGTCTAAACAAAGTCAAGGGCTGGAGAGATGGGTCAGAGAATAAGTTCAGCTCCTAGCACCTACAGCAGGCAGCTCACAATCACCAGTAATTCCAGCTACAGGAGACCTCAGGCCTCGGGTCCCAGGAGGCATTTGCAGTAGTGCACACAGGCCACCAACCACCAGTAATAGTCCAACAGACACACACACAAACAGACAGAAAGACAGACACACACACAAAGAAATCAGTGTCTTGTTTGTTTTCGTTTTGTTTA
>NW_021620675.1:1085594-1090566 GCF_004785775.1 Grammomys surdaster
TAAACAAAACGAAAACAAACAAGACACTGATTTCTTTGTGTGTGTGTGTGTGTGTGTCTGTGTGTGTGTGTGAGCTTAGAAATTGTGGGAAGGGTCATACTGTCAGCTTATGTTCAAAAGCAGCTTAGATAAAGTCTCAAGAGACCAAATGCATGACTGTCCAAATAAAGCAACATGTATTTTGGGGTGCACCTGGGGACTGGACAACTGGCTCCCTCACCCTGTGTCAAGATTTAAAGGAGCAGCCCCTGCTGGCTTCTGGAAGTCCCTTTTGTAGGAGATATGCTGTTGACTGGGACGAGAGGATGGCTGTTACACGTTGTCGGAAAGCTCCACAGAAATGGAAGGATCGAGGAGGCATTATGTGAATGGGTTGCAAGCAGTTTACATCACTTCTAAGAAACTGGAACTTCTCTTTATTTCAACATATTTTATTAATTATTTGGGAATCTCATGTGATACATTCCTATCCCCCTCACCTCCCAGTCTTCCCGTGTCTGCTCCTTGCCCCTGTGATCCCCCAAAAAAGAAAGGAAAAGAAAAAAGAGTTCATTTTATGTTGTCCATACACTCACTGGAACATGGTCAAAGTCCTTGTGGCCGTCTCCTGCCTCCCAAAGGAAGCTGAGTTCTTCTCTGCCTGTGCCCCAGTCAGAAGCCATCGACCGTGGAGAGCTATACTCCAGACCCCCACCTCATAACTTTTTAAACAATTCTCCTTGATGACCACCTCTCTGGACTGTCACCTTTGAGGTGGGGCATAGACAGGGGTTGTCACAGAAGCCTTTCATGTTCGTCTTTGTCTATGGTGTGTCTGGGTCATCCATGGCACTGCAAGGGTAGCTTCCTTGCCTCTCACAGTCAGCAGAAGCATGAATCCTAGGCTGCCAGGTGAGTTCCTGGCAACAGCACAGACCATGAACATCCACTTGGTCTCTGGCATCAGCATGAGCCCAAGCCCTCTGCCTGGAGTCCAGTAGCAGTTACAGCTCACAGGTATCAACATGGCCCTCTGCTGAAGCTTGGGACACTGACCAGCATGGCCTCTGGCAGAATCATGGACCACAGAGGTCTTTTGAAAATGTCCAATCCAGTAAAAGTCCATTCTTCATCTCCAGCATCTTGGAGTTGTTCAGAGCCAGGGCAATTGTGAGGCTGGGCAGCTTGTACAGGGGCTGGGTCTGAGAAAGCTCCAGGGTGCTGCACATGATCCTGCTGACACTACTGGTAATGACCTGCTCCTCTGTTCACCACGGCCTTCTCACACCTGTCACAGCTGTCATGTCTCCAGTTCTGCCATATACACATCACTGTGTAGGCTTAGACTGTTCAAACCCTACTTAGGGTTCCTTAATGCCTCAACCTCCCTTCTAGCCCACTGACCAAAGGCAGGGGAGAAAGATGGTTAATAGAACAGAGGGGGTTGTGGACCTGTTTAGAAGTAGTTCTTTGGGGGTGATTCTGATCTTTGAGATCAGGATATCAACAGTCCAGTCCAATAACAAACACCAAACATGAATCAGTAGCAGCTCGATGTAGCAGAAACCGCAAGGATCTGCCAAACTGGCATGAGTCAGAGGAAGGGCAAGAATGCCGCAGGAAGTTCTTTGGTAAGCTTCTCTCTACAAAGTTATAACAAGCAAAGACCAGCAAAGCACTGCAAGGCAAACCAATGCAAGAGAGTCACTCACTGTCTGTCGGGTTCTATTTTACACTCCTTCCAAACATCATGCATCCTCTCAAGTCTGTCTCAGCAAAACATCCTCGCAAAAGGCAGTTTCCAGAGAAACATCACATGACACAGATGAGTCTCCAAAGAAACCAGAAATTCCTACATCACCACTCAGCTCTTCGGTCTTTCCAGCTTCCCCATCACATATGATGCAGTAGCACTGGAAGCTGCAGTGTGTCACACAGTGTGTCACCATTTTGCCCAAATTGCTTTAGATGAATGCTCATTACAGTGAGTCACGGGTCTGGTTCCAGGCCTCTGGCTTCTGCTACACCCTCAATACTGGATCCTCTCAGGGACTCCTTTTGGATATCCTGTTGTTGCCCTGGGTCATAGAGATCCTGCAGCTATATCCACAGGACTGGCCCTTTCAGATGCTACAGCAGCATATGAAATGCTATGGGGTAGATGCTGGGATGGACCAACTCGATGCCCTGCATCTGGGCTTGATCTGGTAACTGAGTTGGTCATTCCTAGCCTCCGTTGGGCCCCCTTACTCAGAGCTGACCTACACCTAGTGGTGGTGCCACAGAAATGTATTCTTAATTACAAATAGAAACCTCACCTTGCAAGGACTTAACACAGGTCAAACAGGAACTTCTCTCTCTCTCTCTCTCTCTCTCTCTCTCTCTCTCTCTCTCTCTCTAAGATTTTATTTTATTTATATAAGTACACTGTAACTGTCTTCAGACACACCAGAAGAGGGCATCAGACCCCATTAGAGATGGTTGTGAGCCACCATGTGGTTGCTGGGAATTGAACTCAGGACCCCTGGAAGAGCAGTCAGCGCTTTTAACTGCTGAGCCATTCTTCCAGCCCAAACAGGAACTTCTTAATTACAAACAAAAACCTTAACTTGCAAAACAACTTAGGACAAGCAGGAGCTTATTCTTACCTATCTTGATTACAAACAGAAACCTTAACATGCAAGGCCATTACTCCTGTCTCACAGCTGTTCTCTCTCATATCTACAGTAAAACCTTCCTGTATTGTGGTGTGCTCATGTTATCAGTTCATACAGATGCTAGCCTGGTCTACAGAGACAACATGCCAAGACAGACAGAGAAACCCTGTCTCTAAAAATAAAGGTGTCATATGGCGGTTTGTAGGCTGGTATTCTAACCAGTGCTTTTTGTGATGAGCAAAGACCCAGTAGTGAGCACTGTAGCAGCTTCCCTGAACAGTAGGAGCAGGCCTATTGGGGACTCTGTGGTCCCTCAGCCCAGCTGCTTCGGGAGGACAAGTAGACAAGTTTCCTTTCTGTAGCAGTGTCCTTGGCACCAACAAGTTCAGAGCATATGACTTAAACACAAACGGGTTTTTAAAACGTCCTAACTCTGCAGTGTTGACTCCAAATAGGAGTGCTCCCCCACTCCACCAGTCAGAGCACTGTGCTCCTGCTGTGCTCCAGCCACTGCTGAAGAGTGCTCCTCACCACAGGTCATGCCATATCCAGAACCAAGGGGAGACAGAGAGGCTCAAATAGGTAACTACTCTGGGGGTGGGATTTGTTAAAGGCTGAGGGAACGTAGGAGTATGGTGGCTAATCGTCATTGTCAACTGGGCCTAGATTCAGAATCACCTAGAAAATAACCGCTAGGTGTGCCTGTAAGGGTTTCCAGAGAGGTTTGACTAAGGAGAGAAGGCCTGTCCTGAATGATGTGTGCAGGACCATCTCAGTTCAGTCCACAGTGGGCTCACACTCTCTCTCTCTCTTCCTCCCTTTCTCCCTCATTCACCCCCCCTCTCTCCTGCAGATACAGTGTGATCAGCTGCCTCACACTTGGGTGCTGGGTCTTCCCAGCTGTGATATACTCCCATATCATGAGCAAAAGTAAGTTCTTCCTTCACTTGCTTCTCCTCTGGTGCTTTGTCACAGCAAGAAGCAAAGTGACTAAAGCAGCAGGGTTCTGTAGAGGGCGGTTGCCAGCCCACCACAGCGGTCGCCATGCTGGGAGGCAGAGAAACCAATTCAGTCCATCACCTCACAGGATGGTTCCGCAATACTGGGCTGGGGGTGATGGCCTGGAGCTCCCAGGGATCACTAGGCTGTAAGGCTAGTCTCAGGTCAACACTGTCAAGGCTGTGGAGGTAGAAAAGCTGAGAGGGCAGAAGTGCCAGACGGCAGGTACACACCAGTTCTCCTTGGCCAGTGTCACACCTAGGCTCTGTATTGGAAAACCCCATCCGTTTTGAAGGTGCACTTCCCATGTTAGTGGACCTTTTCTGAAAAGGCTCTCACAGGCATGCCCATCAAGACCAACCACGGCAGAAGCTGAGAGATGAGAGGAAAGGGGAAGGCAAACATAGCTGGGCTAGTGTGACCTTCATAGAGAAGGGGAGAATGAGGTACAGAGATTAGTGGAGAGATAGGGTGGAGGTGTGTAGAGTGGAGGAGGCACCCTGGGATTTGCTGTGTAAATAAGGCTGGCCTTGAGCTCACTGAGGTCTACCATGCTGTCTTCTGAGTGCTGGGATGAAAGGCATGTGTAGGGAGGTAGTGGTAGTTTGATGTATTTGAACACTTGGTCCCACTTTGTGGGGAAGTCATGGGACTATTGAGCTGGGATATGTGTCACTGGAATGTGGGCTTTAAGAGTTTATAGCCTCAGCTCACTTTTAATTCCCTCTCTCTGCTTCTTGTGTTTGGCTGGAGGTGTGATCTGCCACCTCTGGCTTTGGCTACCTTAGGCCATGCCTGCCTCACTGTTATGGACTCTTACTCTAGAACCACAAGCCAGAGCAAGCCTTTCTTTCGTAATTTGCACTTGGACTTGGTGTTTCATCGAAACAGAAGAAAAGCAAGTCTCCCACACATGGGACAGTAGCCATCAAAGGTGAAGAAGCAGAGCCAGCGTTGGAAGCTGCGATGGCATGAAAACAGGAGGATGGGGCGGACAGAACAGGCAGCTATGCTGAGGATTCCATGGAGCCACAGCACCTGTGGGAGAGCGTAGGTGGAAGAGTGAGGTAGACAAAGAGTTGAGAAGGACAGCAAGAGATTCAGGCATAGAGCAGGGGCAACTGGACTGGTACTTGGCAATCTGTCCCTCTTACATGAAACAGGTCACCAGTTGGAAGGAGAATGTTTAGGGATCCAATTGGTGACCATCAACCTGGACTCTGCAGAGGGTCAGGTGAGAGCAAGGCTCAGATATGAGAGACAGCATCTGGCCCCAAGAGAACAGAAGACAGAGAGAGAGAGAGAGAGAGAGAGAGAGAGAGAGAGAGAGAGAGAGA
>NW_021620675.1:1090576-1115948 GCF_004785775.1 Grammomys surdaster
AGAGAGAGAGAGAGAGAGAGAGAGAGAGAGAGAGAGAGAGAGAGAGACAGAGAGAGAGAGAGACAGAGAGAGAGAGAGACAGAGAGAGAGACAGAGAGACAGAGACAGAAAGACAGAGAGACAGAGACAGAGAGACAGAGAGAGACAGAGAGACAGAGAGAGAGACAGACAGAGACAGAGAGAAACCTGAAGAGGAGGGAGGAAAAGACCCAACGAGACAGAAGAGGATAGAGAACCATAGGCAGAGTGAGTGAGACCTGAGGTGGGAATAGAAACCCAGAGAGGGGAATGGTGAACCAGAAAGGGAGCTGAAGATTTGGGGGTGGGGACCCTCAAGACTACCTGCCTGAAGTCTCCCTGATCTACCCAAAACTGGTTTCCAAGGCCCTTTCCACTCTCTGGCCATCTCTACTACATCAGGTTTTCTGGGTGGGTGCTTCCTTCCCATCTTCTGTGAGCCTTGTGTGGGTGCACAGTACAAGTGCCTGCCTGTCCCTGGGCACGTCTTTGCTAAGTGGAGGCCTTACGTTTCTGCTTGAGCCAAAGGCCCTGGAGTGTTAGATACATACAAAAACCTACTCCTTAGAGGAAGAATGTTCTGGTCACTCTCAGAAAACAGCACTGGGGAGCCAATGAGAGGTGTAGATCCATTTGGGGACTTTTTTGTGGGGGAAGTAACAGAGAAGCCCACATGCATTTGTGCATGCCTGGAATGATCCAAGCTGCTGTGGAGGCTAAGGCAGGTGGTTCAAGGCCTGCCTGGGCAATGCAGTGAGTTCTAGGGCAATGCAGTGAGTTCTAGGCCACTCTGGTTCCTTATCAACACCACGTGTAAAAATGAAAAGTGACAAGTAGGGGTAGGATAGCCCAGTGGTGGAGGGCACACAGCCCTCAGATCCATTCCTAGTACTGAGTAACAGAATGTACTTCTCTTCCAAACATAACAATCAAAACCCCAAACCCCTTTATAAACACAGGCCTTGTGAACTCCAGGATGCCTAGGGTGGCAAACATGAGAAAGGAGACCCAGACATGAGTCAACCTTTGGTTCAGGGTCAGTTTATGAATGTGGATATAAAACCTGGAGTATGAACCTAGCCGTCCTAGCTCCTAAGAGCATGCTGAGAACTATGGTGATTATCCTGCTCATAACAAATGTTAAGTATCTTTCATGGACATGTGATAGCTTTCTGACTGGATAGCACTCCACCAAGTATGCTGAACTTTCGTAAAACTCACCAAACTTTCTGCAAGAACTGGGCAAGCACCAGCTCCACAAAATGACAGTACAGGAAAGGCAAGATTAGTCCTTGTGACAGAGAACCTACACTGGCTAACAAAGCATATTTGGGGAAAAAAAAAAGGTTTATAAAGATCGTGTTCAGAACTTGACTGTAGATATAAGAGAACACTGGCTGTTAAGAGATAAAAAGCAGTTTGAACTGGGAGGTGACAAGAAGAGAAAGGGCCAACTGACCTGGTTCTAAGTTGATTTTTCATGAAAACAATAAAATCATAAGGTTGGATTTTAAAGAAGAACAAAAGTTAACAGTGTATGTCTGGAGAGAAAACAAAAAACAAAGGAAAAATTGTCTCCTAGCAACCGTTTCCCTGTTCTTTTCACTTGCCAGGGACTCATTTCAAAACTTACTGAGAAGCTTTGTGCTGGCGACTAAACCCAGGCTTGGTGTGAGCCTTAAATAAGCACAGAAGAAATTCAAACCAAAATTTGAGTTACTCGCCTATAAGTGTGCTCTATGGTTTTAAGAAACAACACCAAAACAAAAACTCCAGACTTCAGATCTTAGGGATTTTCTCATTTATTTACAACTGATTAAGCTGTCATTTTGAAGAACTAAAGACTTGACAAATAGACCGGTCACTCCTCAGATGACAGGGATCAGAGACTATGGGTTTAAGTGTCAGTACCTAGCACTGGAAAAGCGAGAACAACGCTGAACATTTCTTTTTTTTTTTTTTTTTTTTTTTTTTTTTTTTTTTTTGGTTTTTCGAGACAGGGTTTCTCTGTGTAGCCCTGGCTGTCCTGGAACTCACTCTGTAGACCAGGCTGGCCTCGAACTCAGAAATCCGCCTGCCTCTGCCTCCCAAGTGCTGGGATTAAAGGTGTGCGCCACCACCACCCGGCTCGCTGAACATTTCTGAATTCAATCCTTAATTGTGGCAAAGGAACTTCTGTGAGAATGTATCACTACACGGTCACCACTTTTCTCCCTCCAACAGTTTTTCAGTGTCCCAGGTTTTGCAAAGAAACCAGTAAACAAACGTATAGGAAATTAAAATAAACATGCATGCATTTTATCTGTTATAAACAGCCACTAAGCACACACCAATGGGGAACAAAACCTGACATTTCCGGAGGAAAAGAAATACAATTTTTGAAGTCTGTGAACAACTTCAGATATGAGAGTTTGGGGAAGTCACAGGGGTCAGCACACCCCAAGTCCAGTGTGTGAGCCTCCCCATGGAAAAGCCACCTCGTGACCATCGACTCTACCCTGCCAGGTGAGTATGCTTTCCACACCAGCAGCCTGGACACAGCCCCACCTGAAAGGTGGGCCTGGAGGTCTTAGAGAGTGAGGGCAGGTGAAGAGAGAGAAGGGAAGGAGAAAGGACAGAGGGAGAGGAGGTGGAAGCCAATATGGAGCAGAAGCATGGCCTGGAGAAGCTGCACGTAACCAGGGGTCTCATAGCTTGGGAATAAGTCAGTATAATGATAGATCTGCCCAATCTAGACATATAGCTTATGAATATAATAACTGGGCTGTGTGGTTTCTATACAGGCTTATTAGGGTAAGAGATTATCACAACACTGTGGTTACATGGGGATTTTAAGGCTAGATTGAGCTACAGCATGAGATCTGGTAAGTTTAGCACTGGATGTAGGGTCTCTTTCCTATAAGCAAGGGAATCTTCTGGTCCAAAAAACCCTTTCTTCTGCTTTAGAGTGGAAGGTAGAAAGACTCTACAGACCAGACAGTCTGTTCACAGCAGATCACACACTAGAAGCAAATGCACCCATTCATACACTGTAACCACACTCATTCATTAAACCAAAATAAGGATGGTGTTGTTTCGCAGTGTTGGAGAAGATTCTTAGCATGCTCTAGGCCCCCACAATGGAAACCAGTGTGATGGAACATACACATATTGCCCTCCCACTCAAACCAAAAGGAAACCAAAGGAAGAAGTGATAACCACTCCATAGCGGACAGATTCCCAAGGCACGGAAGCTATGGGGAAAACCTGGCAGGACAGCAGAGGTGCATTCACTATGAGAAGCAAGCAACAAAACTCAGCCTGGCTTGTTAGCTAATGTCTGTAATCCTAGTACTCAGGGTCTGAGGCAGGAGGATCAGGAATTCCTTACAGGATAGCTTGGGGCCCTGCCCAAAACAAACAAACAAAGCCTGCGGGCTTCACCTTTTTAAGGTGGGTGGGAGGACTTGCCCTGCAAGTCTGGTAAAGCAGAGTTGCTTCAATTCCTCTGACCTTCATAGATGCACCCGGTCCCTCCTCTCTCCTACCCCTCCCCTCACAGCCCTTGCTGGGATGAGAAAAGTTCACAGTAATTTGATCCAGATGTTGACTTTCAGCACCATTTTATTGTAAGATGCTTCAATAGTTGTATTACTATATCTATGCAAATATGAAGAAGAAACGCTGACTGATAACAGCAAGCTGCAGACGGTAAAGATGGGTTCGAAGACATTAAAGGTTCATTCCCATTTCCTGCCAAATAATCTCGCTGATGCTGGAAAAAATCGTCTGTAAGTGAACGTCTGTACGTGTAAGGATGCTTCGAAGACCTGCTATTCTGAGCAGGACAGTGGCTTGGAGCCAATAGGTGACAAACGCGATCGCAATGCGTTTAGAGCTTGGGAGAGAGCAGGTGTTTGCACTCCCCACCCTCCCTGAGGGAGGATGAGCAGAAGCAGGTAGAACTGTGGCTAAGAGTTCAGAGTTGTGCAAAAGATAACTAAGGCACCATGCCGTGACTCGGATTCGAACCGAGGTTGCTGCGGCCACAACGCAGAGTACTAACCACTATACGATCACGGCGAACCACACATCAGATAGTGAACCATGGGCTCTCCTGCTGTTGACTGAGCCTCAATCCACTTCTTCCTGGCCCTGAACTCTGTCTGCTTTCTGCCGGATGCCTGCACAGTAACTCAGCTACGGGCCGCTCAGGGATGAAAGTGAGCTCGGTACAGACCGATCTGTTGTTTATTTCCGAAGCTTCTGAGAAGTCTGTGACCCAGAAGGCTGTGGCTGGCATTGAGGTAGAGACTTGCTCATGCTGCGGTAAGAGACATAGCGCTGTTTTCTTCTGTGGTCCAACGGGGTAGTGAGGTTGTTTTGTAATGGGAAGGTTAAAAGTTCGATTCTCTGCTTTAGACTCTGTTTTCTTTGTGTACACACGTGTATCTTGTTTTTATTTACCCTACCCTCCTTTTCCTACTTTTGCTAGACACTTCCATTGCCCTCCAAGTCTGGTGTGGCTGGTGCTTCGAGAGGCTGTGAATGGTGGTTCTGGCTAGCCTGGTCTACATAGTGAGTCCAGCCAGAGTCCATGCAGTGAGATCCTACTCAAAACAACAATAATAATAAAATAAAATAAAATAAAATAAAATAAAATAAAATAAAATAAAATAAAATAAAATAAAATAAAAATTAAAAGTCGTTCCCTCAGCCGGGCAGTGGTGGCACACACCTTTAATCCCAGCCCTTGGGAGGCAGAGGCAGGCGGATTTCTGAGTTCGAGGCCAGCTTGGTCTACAGAGTGAGTTCCAGGACAGCCAGGCAGGGCTATACAGAGAAACTCTGTTTCGAAAACACACACACACACACACACACACACACACACACACACACACACACAAAGTTCCCTGGGATCCTTTCAAAGAGTTAGGGAAGAAACAGACACTTTCAAATAACAAATAGTCACCATCAGTTTCTGGGTTCCTCACCATACAAGTATTTTTGCCATTCTCCTGAATCAATGATTTATGTTGCTATTGACATCTTGAATTAAATTGGTTCAAGGATTTTCTGATTACATATCATACATGAAATCTGAGATGAGCTTCGGTCCCCCTTCTTGTCCCCATATCTTTGATAATGATCTAAGTTTTCCTTTGGAGACTCTAATTGCCCTATTGGAGTGTTTGTGTTTTTAAAAATTCATCAAAACTGCCCCCTCTCTTTTGGTGGCTTATTTTCTAAACCTCTTATAGTGCTTGCTTTAGGGTTTCTAGCCTATGCCTTGTACTTTCCATGACCCGTGTTTAAATGACATTCTTCCCTTCCTAATACTGTTCTTGATAATTTTTCTTCTTGTGTTCTGGACTTATAATCCAGGTTATTGCGTTTACTTGAGTGTTTAAAAATTCAATTGAGGGGCTGGAGAGATGGCTCAGCGGTTAAGAGCACTGACTGCTCTTCCAGAGGTCCTGAGTTCAAATCCCAGCAACCACATGGTGGCTCACAACCATCCATAATGAGATTGGATACCCTCTTCTGGTGTGTCCGAAGACAGCGACAGTGTACTCATAAATAAAATAATGAATAAATCTTAAAAAAAAAAAAAAGAAATGAGATGTTTAAAAAAAATTCAATTGATTAAAAGAGTTGTTTTTATTATTATTATTATTAAGAAAATAAATGACATCTGCACCCTTCTGTGATGTTTGTTATTTCTTCAGGTTGAACCAGATTTCCATCTGGTATCTGCTCTCTACCTGGAGGACTCCCGTGTGGTGTGACATCTATCAGTGAATTGTTCCTACATTTATTGAAATGCCCTTGTTTAAATGACTTTTTAAAAAAAAAAAAAAGTAGAATTGTGTGCAGTCCAGGCTGGCCTCCAGTTTCCTAAGTAGTAGAATATGGCAGACCTTGAACTCCCCATCCTCCTGCCTCAGCTTTTCCAGCACTGAATTTCGAGTTTTTGCCATCAAGGCTGGCTCCAATTTTAGGAGATAAATATTATGGCATAGGTTTTTCTTGCCACCAGTGTTTTTAAAAACTATCTTAGCTGTGCTGTCACAGGTCTCTGATAGTCTTGGGAATTACAGAAAGAAGTTTGCCATAAGCTCTGTCTTTGTGCAGCTTCACCTTACTGGAGGTGATTACAATCTCTCTGGGGTTCATTTTGCATCATGACTCTCAGTTTGGAATCCTCAGCTCTTTGCATCTCTTCCTTTAATTGAAACAGGCCCCTAGACCTTGGCAGGCTCCCAGACCTTTCTTAACACGACTGACACCATGATGGAAATACCATTCAGGTCATGAAATTCAGCAGGTAGACAGCACAGCTGTCAATATGAAAACAGAGACCTAACCATCAGAGTCGGTAATTCTGGGAGAGTCTCTGAATGTACCGACTTTGCTTTTTGGCTTCTGCAGTTCTGCTTCTGGCTATCTGTTCTTGCTAACTGATGTATGTAACCATCAGTATGATTTGTTTGTTTGTTTGTTTCTTTGTTTGCCTAAGAGCTCACCTTGAGAAAGGTTCACAGCTACATCAGGATCCAGAACCCCCAGTGTACTCCCCACCAACTGACTAATAATGATTTTCTTTGTTTGTTTGTTTCTGTTTTGTGAGGCAGGTTTTTTTGTATAACAGCTGTTCTAGAATTCACTCTGTAGACCAATCTGGCATTCAAACTCACAGAGTGCTGGGGTTAAACGTGTTCAATACTGTGCTCAGTTTAAAAATGACTTTCTTCTATCTGCATAAAGGCAAGTATTCCTCTCTAGTGGATACCCGACAACCTGATAATCTTTGTCATGGCTGGGGAATTTTCAGCTATTGTTTCTTCAAACATCTTTCCTTCTCTGTCCACAATTTTCATGAAGCCCAGTTTTCACGTTAGGCAATTTAAGTTTGTCTTACAGTTCATTTTTTAGTTTCTTTTTGTCCTTAGGTATTAGTTTAAGTATTTTATTTTTTAAATGTTTACTTGTTTGATAATTTGTATGTGTGTGAAGTTTTTGCCAGCATGTATACATTCACTGGTGCCCTAAGAGACCAGAGGAGGGCATCAGATCCCGAGAGACTGGAGTTACAGACAGGAGCTTCTGGGTGGGTACTGAGACTTGAACGTGGGTCCTTTGGAAGAGCAGCCTGTGCTCTTAACTAGTACATCATTTCTCTAGCCCCAGTTTGGATATTTTTAATTACTTATGGATATATTTCCCTGGTCAGGTGTTCTGCAATGTGTAACTTGCTGCTAATCCCTCTAGGGAAGCTGCCATCTCTAGCATCTTTGAATCACTAATATTTCATTTGACTGCTTTTAAATATTCTGAATCTCCTTCTAAAGATTTGGGCCTATGAAATCCAGGCATAGTAATCGAAAGCTTTGTCTCCTAATTCTGACACCCTGACATGTCGGGTTCTGTTTCACTGATGGATTTTTCTACTTGTTAAGGATCATGACTGCCTATGCCTTGGCATGCCTGGTATTCCTTAGTTGTATACAGACATCGCAAAAATTTTCTCTACTGATTATTATGGTATTGAGTCTCCCCTTGTTCCTGGGATTTGGCCTCGGACCCCTTTGGTGTATGGGCACTATCTGAAGGCAGTGAGCTGGTCCATGGCAGGACTGTCTTGTTCCTTCTCACCTCCCAGGGTTTACCTGATTCCCAGAATCTGGCAACCTAGCATCTCATGATTTTTGTCTGCTTCTTGTCCTGAGTGGGAGAGATTTCAGACAGGAGATTATGTCAAGTTTCTGTACTTCCCCTGAAAGGACAACATAAACCCCATTTGCCTCTATTTAAGGACCAAGATTGATTTAGAAAAGAAGGCAGTAAGACACCAGCTCCATGAACAGACCATAAAATCCAGGAACAAGGTCATAAAACCCCCTCCCAAAGAACAGCCTGGGGATAACCACAAGAATGCGGAAATGTCTTAGGATGAGCCATCTGTGCTGGGCAGCCCTATCCCATTTTATGGTTAAACATTCATGGCATAGGAATGCAGACTACTGACCACCTGTGACCACCCACTAGCACTTACCAGGGAAATTTTACATTACCTACTCCTTCTAAAAATTCCTCTAATTCCCTTTAAGAAGGCCTGTGCACCTTTGTCTAGGGTTGTCACTTCGAAGAATGGTTGACCCATGGATGCTGGTTGTTTCTGCAGAATAAATGCTGTTTGTCTTTGCATACTATCTGAGTCTGGGATCTTCCTTCAGCAATTTTCGGACCCTTACAGCCCTTAGTTGGAGGCTGAAGGCTTTCCTCTGTGTTCTTCGTTTCACTTCAGTGGGACATGTGACTATCAGTATTCTAATGTGCTTTTTCAGCACAGCTTACATTATATATTATATCCATCCACCTGATACACCCACGAGGGAGCCATGACTTCCTGATGGAAGTAAGCAGGCGGTATAAAGGAAAGACACAGCAGATATAACCTACATGGGCTGCTTTGTCTAGGCTGGGCAGCTGAAGCTCCAAGGTCTTTAAGAAGCTTTCCAATGGGGTGGGGGTGGGGTAAGGGGACAACATATGGAATGTAAATAAAACATCCAATAAAAAAAAAAGAAAGAAGAAAAAAAAAAGAAGCTTTCCAATGGTGATAACCGAGTCTTTGAATGCTTGCTTCTCTCTCTCTCTCTCCCTCTCCCTCTCTCTCCCTCCCTCCCTCTCTCTCTCTCTCTCTCTGAAATTTCTGGCTGTGTCATGTGATGTTTTGCTGAAGCAGGCCCATGAGAGGGCACGCGATGCTTGGAGAGAGTAAGACCTAACAGTGAGGTGTGCTTGCATTGCTTGCCATACAATGTTCCATTGGTTTTACTTCTTTGCTGATCTTCACTTTCTTGAGAGAGGCATGGCAGAGAATCTCTCCTGGCATTCCGGCTGGTTCTGGTTGCTCCCACAGAGGCCTGGCTGTTTCTGCTGGATCATGCTGCCACTGCTGATTTATGTGTGGTGACTGTAAGGAGCAGGCCCTTAAACAGGACCAACTCCATTTTGTAATAGGAAACTTGTAAGACATGTCTGGACATGTATGGTACTTGTAAAGGCAAGTCTGGAAATGAAGCTGTGCTGAGATAACCAGACACGAGTGGTTATCTGCCATGTACGTCATCAGTAACTCCAAATTCAGCATAAAAGAGGAGCCCGTCCGAAGCACTCCATCACACTTGTAGCCATGACTGGCCAATGTGATCCTCCAGACAAAGCCTCCTCAGCACCCGGTCATCAAAGAGTTAACCAAGAGACCAACACCTTCAACTTCGTGGTCAAGCACCCTTCGAGGTCAAATTATCAATTCAACTATCTGGAAGCCACAGCCTGACCCTGCCTTACCGGACTCCGGACCTGTAACCCAAAACCAACATAAGGACTCAGGTCGTATAATCCATGAATGAATGACTTGTCTATTGCTATGCTTATTTCTTTGGTAATTAGCAACTTATTAGCAACTTATTACTTGTGATTAATTAGGCATATTGTTAGAGGCAACCTATAGGAAATGTGACAATATCTTGTTGTAGCAATAACCTTAGCATTTGTGTTTGTGTTTGCTTGCTGTGCATTATCATTAAAGAAGCAACTGAATTCCACAAACTCTCTGTCTCTTGGCGTACTCTCTTCCCTCTCGAGGAGCTGATGATCTCACAGTCAAATCCAGTATACGATCCCTGAGTGGAGCAGGACCTGTCGCTCCTCTCCCCGCAGGGGATTCAAACCCCTTGCTCGTAATAGATAAGAAACCCTGCTCGTGACAGTGACGCTTTTGAACTGGACTATTATTGGTATCTTGACAAAGAAGATTGAAATTGCTCCAAAGACCTAACTTCTAAACAGGTCCACATCCCCTTGTCCTATTTACCATCTTTTCTCCCCTACCTTTGGTCTGTGAGCTAGAAGGTGAGTCAAAGCATTTGGGAATCCTTAAAATAGATTTTGGAAAAAAAATCTAAGCTTTCCAACCCCTCTCTCTGGCCCTGGTTGGTCTGGAACTCATGTAGACCAGGCTGGCCTTAAACTCACAGAGATCTGCTGACTTCTGCTTCCCAAATGCAGGGATTAAGTGTGTAAACCCCTTTTGCCACCCTAATTAACCTGTCACCAGTCAAAATTAGACACTTCATCCTAACCCAAGTTTTCCCTTTTCCCTTTATAAATAGTGCCATTTGCCGTGGGCCACATCTGTCTCCTTCTTCTTTATCCAGAGGCCATCTTTTGTCCCTCAGGGACAAATACCTCTTTCCCCTCTCCCTTGTTCCCTTCCCCTTCTCTCCTGTCCTCTATTTCCTGTCTTTGTCTCTTGTTCCCTGCCCTTTGTCTCTCTGGGCAATTAAATCTCCTTTGTGCTGAGTCCTTGGTTGGAGTCCCTTTCAGTATTACCAGCTGGGAGCCAATTATTCAGACACATTAGTCTCAGGGAGACATTTCACATTCAGAGGCCCGAGTGGGAAAAAAAATTTTCATGACTGTCTGATGCACAAAGGACTGGCCAGATGACTGCCTCACTCACCCTAAAAGGGGATTTCAGAGGGAAACTCCTTACTGCTCAGAGGGTCCCTTTAAAAAAAAAAAAAGATTTATTTATGTTATGTATATGAGTACACTGTTGCTGTCTTCAGACACACCAGAAGAGACCATCAGAGATGGTTATGAGCCACCGTGTGGTTGCTGGGAGCTGAACCCAGGACCTCTGGAAGAGCAGTGTGCTTAACCTCTGAGCCATGTCTCCAGCCACTTGGGGTCCCTTTTATTTATAGGGAAGAGTTGGGGTTGATTGAAAACAACTGTTGAGATAATTGGCTGTTAGCACATGGACAGAGGGTGGGGGACTTAGGACTCAAGACTGCCTGTGGGGTAGATAGTTCAAGAATACATCATATAGGTTCAGGAGTTCAGCAAGACAAAGAGGTGGGCAAGCATCATGAGGTTACAAGTTCAGGGTAGGTTGAAAAACATGGTGTGCTGTACATTTGGCTTAGGAAAGGGAAACTTATTTTTATAAGGAATGGAGACTTAGTAACAATGTGGGACAATGTGGCTCCTGTTTTGGTGTCAGTTACCTCTCTAGAGCCCCGGTGGGACCTGGAAGAATGGAGCCTTAAAATGAGGAGGACTAAAGTTTCATGCAACAACCAACTTTATTTACAGAATCAGATGATTTATATTCTGAGTGAAACAAAGCCATATGAACAAATTTCACATGAATTCAGGCTGTATACAATTACAAGGTCAAGCCTCGGCTGGCAGAACAGTGATAGCAAACGACAAAGAGTGATCTGAAGCAAACATCCACCTACCTACTACAGCTGGGAGTGCCACCAAAGCACCCTCCAAGAGCATTCCTGCGCTTCGGAGGACAGAGATCACAGGACCGTTGTCCTGTCTGATGTTCGTTTGAGCTCGGCTTGGAACAGACCACACCAGATCAAACGGTTCCAAGTGGGGTTTATCCAGGAGATAGGGCAAAAGTTGGGGAGCGGGTAAGAAGAAAAGGAAAAAGAGGAAGGTCAGGGAGTTCTACCAATTTATATGGGCGGTGACGTAGCCTCTTGCAGGTAAGGGTAGGAGGTAGCCAGGTGGATTCTGGGAATGTATGACGGTTGCCTTGGCAACGATGTGGGGGTCGCCTAGATGTGATGTCACTGGGTTCGCAGTCTGATGCCAACATTGTCTTCTTGGAGTTGTCTCTCAAACACTCAGAATTCTTCTCAAACAGCTTCATTCATGGAGCATGTTCTGACACAGGTTTGTTTGTTTTTTAAGAAAGATTAATTTTAATTAATTGTATATGTAATGGGATTTATTAGAATGGTTTACAGGCTGTGGCCCAGCTAATCCACCAATGGCTACCTATGAATGGAAGGTCCAAGAATCCAGTAGTTGTTCAGTGTACAAGGCTGGATGTCTCAGCTGGTTTTCAGTGTACACCAGAATCCCAAAGAAGCAGGCTTAATGCCAGTGAAGAAATGGACTTGGAAGTGAGGTTGAGGGAAAACCAGCGGAGAGGGGCTGGGGGTTGGGCTTTCTTCTTTCATGTCCTTTATAGACTGCTGACAGAAGGTGTAGTCCAGATGGAAGGTGGATTTTCCCAATCTGGATTAAAGGTTTACCTTCCCACCTCAAATTCCAGATTAGAAATGGCTCTTCCCACTTCAAATGATATAATTAAGAAAAAATCCCTCACAGGTGTGCCTAGTTATTGGGTTTTAGTTAATTCCAGGTATAGTCAAGTTGATACCCAAGGACAGCCAGGGCTACACAGGGAAACCCTGTCTCGAAAACCCAAAAAACAAAACAAAACAAAAAAAAAATTCTAACTTAAAAAAAAAAATAGGAAAGAAACGTCAAAGATCAATTCTTGCCCCACCACAGCTCAATCCTGAGATTCTTGTCCTGGAGCTCACTCTATAGGCCAGGCTGGCCTCGAACTCAGAAATCCGCCTGCCTCTGCCTCCCAAGTGCTGGGATTAAAGGCATGCGCCACGGCCACCACCACCTGGTAGCCCTGAGATTCTTTACAGCTGGCCTTTTCTAACCTCTGACCTCAGAATAGCTCCAGTAAATCCCCAAAATGGTCATCATATAATTAATTTAGGACAGGCACAGAAAACTATTAAAATATGGTAGGGAGCTGGAGAGATGCCTCAGAGAAGCCAGGTTCAATTAAAGCCCTGATGCCCCCTTCTGGCCTCTCTGGGCATTAGACATGTAAGTGGTATAAATACATATACAGGTAAAACACCCATATACAGAAAATACACTAGATATATATGTATGTATACATATATATGGGGTTGGGGATTTAGCTCAGTGGTAGAGTCCTTGTCTAGGAAGCACAAAGCCTTGGGTTCGGTCCTCACATCTGAAAAAAAAAAAGAAAAAGACAAAAGAAAATAAATAAATTATACACACACACACATATATTAATGATGTCCTTCCTGGTAATAAAACATGAACCACAAGTACAGCCTGAAGACTAGGCATTAAAGACCTGTAAGGAAAGATCCTCATTGTATCAGCCCCCTCCCTGATGGAAAGGCCCTTACCAGGTCCCCTTGAGCAATCTCCTTCGGTCAAACTACAAAGGCATTCTTTGTAGATTCAGGTCTGCAGGATTAAAGCTGTCCCTCTCAGTCTCCTTAGCCTCAAGCACATCCTGAAGAGGCTTTACCCCTGTGTAATGACATCTTAAACAAAGATAGGTTCCTTTTATAAGGTTACTCTCTATTAGAAAGATGAAAAAAGGATTTTGTGTTGTCATTACTGGCGTTTAATTCTGTTTATTGTAAACCCTTTCTAGATTGCTCTCTACAGTCTCCTTGAGAGAGATAAAGTGTACTGGGCTACTGAACTATCTCTTGAAAGTATGCAGTACAATCCTGGAACTCACTTTGTAGACTAGGCTGGCTTCAAACTCAGATGGTTGTTGTGAGCTACTACGCAGTTGTTTCAGACAGAACTCCGTTTTCTTAACCACAGAAACCAAAAGCATACGCCCAACGTGGGGCTCGAACCCACGACCCTGAGATTAAGAGTCTCATGCTCTACCGACTGAGCTAGCCGGGCACTCAGAAGTATTGTGATTCTTAACAAATACTTTAAACCGAAAAGGATGACTCATGTCTTTGGTCTCAGTTCTCTGGAAATAGAGGCAGATGGATCTTTGTGGATTTAAGACCAGAAAAGGTTCCAGGACAGCCAGAGCTACACAAAGAAACCCTGTCTCAAAAATCAATCAATCAAACAAACAAAGAAAAGAAACACTTTAGGGGGGTGGGGGGATGGGATAGGGGGTTTCCGGAGGGGAAACCGGGGAAGGTGATAATATTTGAAATGTAAATAAAGAAAATTTCCAATTAAAAAAAGAAAGAAAAACTTTTAAGTGCCAAAATAATCTTAGGTAAACTAGTCCCTTGTTATATAGACCAGCCATAAATTTCTATACAATGTATCCCTGCCCTCAAGGACATTCTATATAATGCCTTGACCATTTAATTGTTATTTTCCCATTTCTGTAACCCATGTTTGCTCTCAGCAGCCTTTCTGTATACGTCACACAGTTGTAGTCTTTGCCTTCAGAAACTCAAATTGGAGGTCGGGGCTGCTCACTCCACTACTCTGTGTGACGCAGTCCCGACAGTACTTAAAAGGCTCCATATATAATTGGATGTATTCAAGCTTCTCAGGTACCCTTCAGGTGCCACATAACAAAGTGACTGCTAGGTTGTGGACCACGGCTTCCTGCTAGTGTTTTCAGTCTGACTTGATGGATATCCTCTATCCCCGGGCGTAACTGGAGACAACTCTAACAAGTCGCAGATGATCAGCAAGAGTGTTTCTGTTCCTTCAGAAGTTAATGCTACAGCTCACCAGCCCGGCCTTGGGGGAGGGGGAATCTTTAGTTGTGCTAACTTCCAAGGGCAGGATGCAAAACAAAACAAAACAAAACAAAACAAAACCACAAAGCAAGCAAGCGAACAAAAACAAACCAGGCCGCAGCAATCTGTCCCCTCAGGAGCTTAGGTTAAGGCCTCCTCCCCGCCTCCTCCGCTTCTCTCCCTCCTCCACCCCTTTCCTCCTCCTATTTGCCTGGGCATTGCCAGCCAAGAGTGACGTGACATCACAGTTCTCATTCCACGGTTCCAGTATTTTTAGTAAATTCTAGTTGATAGAGTAAAATTAACGATGACTTTCTTCAATTATTTTTATGACTGTGTGTGGCTGTCAAGCGGTAGAGAGAGCGTTTGATCTCCATCGGCCTGGGTTAGTCATCACCCACTTCACATACACAGCCACCGTTCTGATTTCTCTTTCCATCTCTGTCCACCAGTGGTCAGGTTTAAGCATCAGTAAGGTTTCTGGAGGGGGGAAGGGGAGGAGAGTGAGCGTGTGGGCGGATTTAGGGCTCTTCCTTTTTGCTCTAGTCCAGCATCTCCTGGGTGGTTTTAAGGATGGCATGACTTTTCACACAGATGGTGCTTAATTAGTTTACTGACTACTTTTTCCAGCGGTTGTTTATGTAACGACCCAGAAGAGCAGCTGTTGCCCGTTAGGAGACCACCCGCCCTGCAAAGTAAACAACTCACAACCCTGGGGAACAATGGCCTGCTTCCCCCACCTACACACACCTCTGCCTTCTTCCTGCCCAAACCAGCGGGAACAGAATGTGTGGTGCTCAGAGAAGGTTTTTGTCAGTCCGTGTGTGTCACACAGATGGGATGTGGTCAAGGACCTATACCAAGTGTGGTTTTGACTACTGAATTAAACATATTTTGGTCACTGGTGAGAACCAAGAGTTTCACCTGAAACTCTAATTTTCTGGCATGAGAATAAAAACCTCAGGCTAAGGGTGACTGAGTGGAAACAGAAAGAACTTGAAAATAGTTGACCAGCTGTGGTAGTGATATTCAGTGTTCATAAATTTGTGCCTGGACCACAACCAGAAAAGTTTAATCTTAACACTTGCAGAAAAAAAAAAAAAAAAAAAAAAAAAAGCCTGGGTTCTTGTCCTGGTTTTAGATTCTAATTTCAAGAGAAAAACGTGTAGGTAGTAGACAGAAAAGAACATACTGCATTGGCCGGGAATCGAACCCGGGTCACCCGCGTGGGAGGCGAGAATTCTACCATTGAACCACCAATGCAACCTTAAAAGTGTTTGGTGACAGTGCGTCAGGAAAAGGTAAGAGATGCTATGCATCTCAATGAATTTCTACAGAAAAATAGCAACATAAACCAATGTTTTCTCTTGAGACTGTTAAAAATTTCCAGTATTGAGGACGGAAACACAGACCCTTCTAGATGCTAGGCTGTGATAAATCTAGGCCAAATTTGTCATTCTAGGAGTTTCGCGGCACGACCAACAGACTTCTTTCTCCTTCTGCCTGCCACTATGTGGGAGTTTCAGTTCATTAGAAGTGACCTGCCTCCTTCCCGGCCAATGCAGTATGTTCTTTTCTGTCTACTACCTACACGTTTTTCTCTCGAAATTAGAATCTAAAACCAGGACAAGAACCCAGGCATATTTTTTATTTATTTTTATTTTATTTATTTATTTATTTATTTATTTGCTGAAAGTGTTAACATTAAACTTTTCTGGCTGTGGCTCAAGCAGGAGTCCAGGCACAAATTTATGAATACTGAATATCACTACCACAGCTGGTCAACTATTTTCAAGTTCTTTCTGTTTCCACTCAGTCACCCTTAGCCTGAGGTTTTTATTCTCATGCCAGAAAATGGTTTCACATCGATATTCTAGGCAAGAAAAAGAGGATAGGGTTTGGAAGATTTTTCAGCTCTTCGGATACTGTCCTGATGTTTCTCAACATTCCTGAACCGCAGTTACCGAAGAATCAAATAGAAGTCTCCTGTTTAGAGTGACTCTCACCAGAACAATCCTTTCTGAGGACAATGTGTAAGGACAACAGCTAAATAAAATCCTAACCGTAGAAACGTTGTTCATGCCAGGACTAAATTCCATAAATTCAGATTAGGAGTTCCTTGTCGGAGTGGGGAGTTATTTCGATAAACCCGGGTTCTACTGCAAACAATTACACAATTTTCTGCTGTAGCAGCAGCAGCACTATTATGGAAGGTATTTCATGTATGAAAGTAGGCAAAATATGCACACACAGGAGCTTCAAAAACATTCTACGAACAAGAACTCCGTTGGTAATGTGACATCCTCATTTTCAAGCGTTACAGATTAAAAGGAAAAATAAAACAAGTACTAGGCGCTTATGAGTGATGAAACTTTTTTTTTTTTTTTCGAGACAGGGTTTCTCTGTATATCCCGGGCTGTCCTGGAACTCACTCTGTATACCAGGTGATGAAACTTCTTAATTATCTTTTGTGGCTGTGTGGATTTCATTTTCATTTACTTATATCTAACACATCTAGCGTCTTGCTAGATAAAATGGTCAAAATAAAGTGGACACCGAAGCACAGGCTAGCAAGCATCTTATCTAAAGGCTGAACACTTTCTCAAATAAGACTTTATCGAAAAATTACCAGTCTTTATTTACAGCAACATTCATGGGAGAGCGCGAACGCAGCTCCCCCCACTACCACAAGTTATGCAGCTGAGTTTCCCGCATTTGGGGAAATTGCAGGTCAGCACACCCCAAGTGCAATGGATGAGCCTCGACCTGGGAAAGCCACCTTCGTGAACATGGTATCTATCTCCTCTGTCTGGTAAGTATGCTTTCCCAACATCCAGCCCCGACTCACACCCACCAGCTATAAACACACAATCACTTCGCTGCCGGTGCTTGCTGGCTTTCTCAGATACAGAAGCATCTTCTGTGTACGTCTGTCACTTACGGCCCCACTCTCCTCCTGGCCCCACTCTCCCTCCCACGATACTTGGGTTTCCGAAATGACAAGCAGCCCGGGAAGCCCCTTGAGCTCCCTAATCTGCATAGAGGACACCTCCCACCCCTTCCACCCCCCTTCTTTTCTTACACGTGTCCTGCCTTTTTTTTTTTTTGTCCTGCCTTTTGTCACTGTGGACCTACCATCATCCCATTTTTGCTACCTCATTGGCAAATGTTGAAATGTTGCTTTAAGCTTTACAGCATCTCCCTCTTGTCCCCACAGCCTGTGCTCTGGCTGTTCATTCTTCCTCTTCCGGTGAGAATGCTATTCTTTCCATGAATTCTGCTTTTTCCAAGTCTGTAGATACCCATAATCTATTGCTATTATTTTTGTCTAAACAGTCCTTTTGTTTTGTTTTTCTGAGACAGGGTATCTCTACGTAGCTTTAGCTGTCTGGGAACTTGCTCTGTAGACCAGGCTGGCTTCAAACTCATAAAGATCCTCCTGCCTCTGCCTCCTGAGTGCTGGGATTAAAAGCGGGACCATCAGTCACTTTTTCCCCCAAACAAAATTTCAATAATATCCTCACTTGTTTCTGATGTTCTTCATATCTTTGGTGGAAAGACGAAGGAGCCAATGGTATTTCAATGTAATATTCAAATTCACATTACAGCCATCTTCTTTTTTTATTACATTGGCAGCACAACAAACTTTCCAAATCACTTCCTGACTGAAGTAATCAGGAGGTACAAGAGGAAGGCATGGTGGTCAGCACCTAGACACACTCTTACACCTACAAACTGCCTGGGAAGCTTTCCAAGAAGCCCAGTGGATTCCTTGGGTTCTAACCGAAACAGATGCGGAGAAGGCTGGCCCGAAGGAGCTCAACTTAGTTCTGGGCAAGCAGCTCATCTAATAGGATAATAAAAAGATAAATAACAAGGCCAGATGGGCTGGGTGGGTTTTTTTTTTCTTCAGAGGTCCCCACCTGCCTCTCATCCAGTCAGGTCTCTGCTATCATTTAAAATGGCCCAACCAGCTAAATACCTCATGCACAGTCCAATTCAAGAAAGAGAAATGGGGCTACATCTTGCTCCAAATCCTCTTAAAAAGCATATAAGCCCAGATTCCCCAGGGGGACAGACACTGCTCCCTCTCTGAACACCCTGTTCCGTGTGTTATTCAAGGAACTCTGAGTCTGTGCAGTGTGTACTATACTTGGTGCAAATAAATCTTGTGCAAATTTCTAGTCCTGTAGTTCTTGACATAGAGATAGACTTGTGGGAGAGAGCTGGCAGCCAGTGACATCTACGAGGCACATGCTTCCCACTCTTGACCCCTCTACTTCATCTGGCTTTGCCATTCTCTCTTCCTCATGGTCCAGGCTGTTCCCAGCCTTACCCACCGTCTCACAGACTTCAGCTTTCTGGGGTCATTTTTAATGTTGCTCAGTAACCTGTGGGGAGGAGGCACTAATACAGACATGTCAGCCACCACAGGCTGTTTTGTAGTGTAATTAATGGGGTATCCATCCACAAAATAACTGCAATGTTATCCCATCTCACCCAAATATGTGGTGACCTCGTATTTCTGGACTTTCCTGCCTTCTTCCTTCCATATCCAGTTCTTTCATGTATTAGGGGCCCTTCTGCTTAGATTCCATTAAGAAAGTCCTGTCTGAAAAGTTAAAGATTTGTTCAGAACATCATAAACACCCCAAATAGAACTTTTTCCATTAATATTTCTGGACTGTCATTTCCATTAATATAATTTCTTGGACATATCTCAATCTATTCTAACTCCTCCAGACCAGGTGTTAAGGTCACACATCTCTTGATATGCCACCAATACCAAGAGAGGAGTGAGAAGCTTGCAGTATTTGTGGGGAAGTGACAGCACCACGCTGCCAATGGTACCGAGCTCGGGCGTAGGCCTGAGGGATTAAAGGAAGACAGAGACTCGGGTAATTCATTATAAGAGAATGGCAATGCTTTTACTGAGCAGGTTCAATATATACACCAAGCCAGGGAAGGAAAAACACAAACAGGAACTCAACTGGGGGGCAATGGGATGTCAAGTGTAAATTCCCTTCCTGGGGCACCATACCTATATCAGGATGTTTTGATCTTAGAAAAACAGCAGAATGTTACTTGTCAGACAGCAGCAAAAGGAAAGTCTCAGCCAGGGCATGGCAGCCCTTCGGGGTCCTACAGGGAAGCTCTAGACCACCATGAACAGGTGAGACTGAAAAACTCAAAGAGGTTTTCTTTCTTTCTTTTTTTTTTTTGTTTTTTTTTTTGTTTTTATTTTTTTTGTTTTTTTTTTGAGACAAGGTTTCTCTGTGTAGCCCCGGCTGTCCTAGAACTCACTCTGTAGACCAGGTTGGCCTCGAACTCAGAAGTCTCTGACAGCCTGCCTCTGTCTCCCAAGTGCTGGGATTAAAGGTGTGCGCCACCACCGCCCAGCAAACTCAACCTCTTTTAGACTGGTTTGTTTAGTGTTTTCCTTTGTGTACGTATGTGCACTACATCTGTGCTTGGTATCCACAGAGTTCAGAAGAGATCCTCTGGGGCTGGAGTTAAATGGCTGTGAGCTACCATGTAGGTGTTGGGTATCAACTCTAAATCCTTCTATTTCAGCCTGTCAAATGCTGGTATTAGATGTGTATCACCATGCCTGGCTTCCAACAGTAATATTGATGATAATAAATACAGGGACCAAATTCATGTCAGTGGATTGGAAAATATTTAGACAAATAGCGCTTCATTTATACTACAAAGTAAAATATATTTATTTGAAAAGTTGATGCCAACTGTCATAATAGGAGTGGCCCTGTCACTCACATTAATAATAATGGCAAATGCTAACAAAATATTTATTCCGTTGAAGACCTCAGACTCCAAGTTTTGCCCATAGGTGTCATTTGCTATTTTGGACAATGTGTAAAGAGGGAGCTCCTACCTGACCTATTTTATAATGTAGAAATGGAGGCGCAGAAAACCTCTCTGAGCCTGGTAGTGGTGGCATAGGTGGTGGTGGTTGAGTTTATTTTTTGTTGTTGGAGATTTTTGGCAGGTGGGTGAAAAGACATAAATGACAACCATAGTGGAAAGAAGTAGATCTATTTTCATTTGCAGATTTCTCAACCATTAAGAAAACCCAGTAAAGGTAATTGGACACGTCAAGTTAACAGATGGTCTCGGGGTAGTTGCCTGACCACAGATCAAGAAACAAAATTCACCTGTTTCCAAGCCCCAGCGCTAAGCCATTGCCTGGGTTTAGCCCTGGCCTGAAGTCACCTTCCTTAGCCTTATTTCATCTCTGCTGTTGAAGGCCCATGCAGCTATATGTGAGCCGTGGAAACCATGCCGTCTTAAGATTCCACAGGTGACGTGCTGATGACTTTGTCTTATCAACAAAATTAATTTAATTTCTCCATTTGAGATTTAAGTCTTGTCAACTAAAAATAATCTGAACTAACTTCCTATGAGAACTCATTTTAATTTATTTACTTGGACGTCCTCTCATTATCTAGCCCTGGGCGGCCTAGAACTCACTATGTGGACTGGGGTGTCCAGCCTCTGCTTCCTGGTAATGGGACTGAAGTTGTGCAGGAGTCGGTACAAACAGAAGCAGCTTGGGACACCTTGTTATGTAATCATGCCATATAGTTCATACCCAACAGTAGCATACAGAGGTATATAATTTAAAATGATATAATGTTGTGGTAAATCTCCAACCCAATATGCCCGTGCAAAACCTCACAACTCAGTTATAATATGTACAAGCTGCACACCTGGATTGGGCAGATTTAGCACGACACTCCTCTATTCCCCAGCTATGAGATCCCTCGTTACTTGCAGCTTCTTCAGGTCACGTGGTCCTGCTCCATCTTCATTTCCTCTCCTCTCCCTCCATCTTCCCTGCCTTCCTCTCTTCCCCAACTCTCTAAAACCTCCAGCCCCACCTTTCTCTTCCACTGCCCAATCACTGCCTTTATTGGACCAGTTAAAATGGGGAGAAAGTTCACATGAAATCACCTGAGTATGTGATCCTCTGCTTGTCCAGGCGGCCCCTCTGGAGGAAGCAGAATTAACATTAGGACACAAACAGCACCAGGACAATCCACAACATTTCCTCCTTATTGTCTAATGAAAAGGCTCTTTTCTCTCAGACACAAATTGAGCACAGCTATTACAATTGTGTAATTTATAAAGTATAAGATACACGCAACACCCAATCCCTCATAGTTGTCAATTTAGATAAAGCGCTCTGCCATCTATCCTAACTTAACCGGCTCACAAATCCAAACCTGAGTTATGTTCGGATTTTAGTTTGCTGTCTGAAAACCGTCCTTTCAAGTCTATATCACATCTCTCAGTGCTAAACAGCTTGAGTTGACTCTGAGTCTACAGCTGCAAGACTCTAGCAAGCAGAGCCTTAGTTTACCAGAGACCCCCTGAGAACCACGCCGAGACGAAAGATCACTACAAAACGCAAGAGAAATGTTTAATGTTCCAGCATGCTGGGGCCATCCTGCATCCCAAAAGGAGAGGCAACCCGTGTAGCTTGTTCAGTAGATATTTATTCAGTCTCTAGGGGTAGCAGCCATTAGGCACAATATGATTGGCAGAAGAGTGACTTTTTAAACTGATTGGTCTTTAGAGAATGAGGTGGCAAGGACCTCCCTTGTCTGTGTGTGGCCAATGGTCCATTGTCCACGTGGTCTGGACCCCCTCCCCACCCACAGGTCAGTCCTCACCCCCTGTGGTCTGAGGAATGCCAATTAGCCTCTGCCATCTGGAGGGGAGGGGGACCTAAGCGTTCTGTGACCTTTCTTTTCCAGGAGGGGGAGGGGTCTGGTATAATTTTCCTCTTCACAACCAGTATTCAACCCCATCAGAAATCTGAGAACAACTTAAATATTACCTGAAAATATAGGAAGCACAAAACATAGCTTCCAAAACTTACTTAATTTGTACAGACAGCTGACTACCTGGACAGCCCCTCAATCATGAAAACCTTAGAGCATCAATCTTTAGTCTTATGGTCCAGAATCATCCAACAGACCTTTGTAAGGCAGAAATAGTGAGGACTGCTTACCCTGTCTCAGCAGAGCTACCAGACAATTGTTGTGCATAGTGTGTTCTTTTTTTGGACAGTATTTTGTCTGTAGATGAAATGAAGCAATTCTTGCCTAGTGGCTGTCTCACCACAACTGGAGCAACTCCACTGATGCTCAGTTTCTTCTTTGAACCAAGAAGGGGGTGCTGTCAGGGGCAGACATGTATCTGATCAAATGATCTTTACTAATGAAATGGTCTTAAATGCCATATTCTGTGAACTTCTGACAACTTTGAAGACTATCTAGCTATGCAAAGTATATCTGGACTGTTAAACCTTAACTATTCTTAGTCATTTCTATCTGAGTAAATTAAAAGCACTTTACTTTATAATTTATAACTTTGATTTATAATTAATCATGTATTAACTATCTGGCCCTTATCTTGTGTTATTTCATCATCCTTACCAGTTTGTAATAGCAGCTATAGAAGGACTGGGTTAAGCCTTGTATTCTTAGGTGAGTTGCACAGGCACAATGCCTATCGAAGAATAACAATATTAATTTCAAATTTTGTATCAATATAAGAAATTCACACCAGTGAAAACCTTAAATCTGCATCAATCTATAAATTCCATACCAATGCAAAGTTATAATTTCAATTTATATTAATTATAAAGATTTCTACCAAGGTAAGATATGGCTATACGATGTTTTGTTTAAAAATAAATTTGATAAACCCATACATACTTGTCTATTTCTCTAATTTCTATGATATTACTGTATCTCCCCCTTTACCATTCCACCCCCTTTCCTTTACCTAAGAAGGAAGGATAAGATAGAGAAGAGGAAAAAGGAGGTAGGAATTCCTGAGTCTAAGCCCTCTAGTTTCCTCCCCATCCAAAGGTACAACATTTATAAATCATCCCTTAAAATGCCAACATATCTATAATTTATAAAATAACCAGAACCATCCACCCCAACCTAAGGGACTGGGATGACGATCTTCTTTTGTCTGCTTCTAGCTGAATTAGGGCAAAGAAGTCCCTTCTGTGGGCCCAAAGGAAAATAGGAAAGTTGACTTTGTCAAAGGAGAGCTGGCTGGCATCATTTGCCTTCCAGTTACTATGTGCTGAGAAAGTTCATTGTTTAGCTGACGTCCTGACTTTAACAGTCTGAAAGGCTGGATAGGCAAGCTAGTTGTTCTGGAAAAGTTCTGGAAGCAAGTCTTCAGAAGAAGCAGCTTCTATGTAGTTGAGGTAGAATCAAGCAAGGAGCTGGAATGGAAGGTCTCAGAATCTCAGCACCCCAGAGTGTGATTCTTGTCAGAGCTGTCTTCTTTTTCTTTCATCCTGTAGTACACAAAACTTACAAACAATGTAAAGTTCTATAAAGACGTTCACATGGTCTGTGCAGGGTGCACAGATCGGTTAAGGAAGATCAATATTATCAATATTTAAAGTTAACAAAGCACTATGTGTTGTGGGGCAGTGGGCTATGAGAAAAGGCCAGAAAGCTTGGTAGAAAGTTCTAGAAGCCACGGCACCTTGGTCTGAAGAAGGCCATTAGGACGGGAGGTGCTTCGAGCTTCCCAAAGTCATCTGGCTCTCTTGGCTTCAGCTCCCCACAGCCCCTCCCACGGAGAGGTCCATGGCCAGTGATCACGTAGGAGTAGCACCTTCATGCAGATGAGGCATTCCCAAGCTCTCAGACCAAGCCAATAGGGGTTACTTGCTGCCACCCCAAAAACTGTATATATTGGCCAAGCTCAAAAGTAAATGTGTGTGAGATCCTTCCTGCTGTCGAAGTTCTGGCCAGCCTGGGCACTTCAAAGAGGTGTAACACTTTTCCCCTCTCCGCACACCGCCTCGGAGGCGCTGAGACGTGGTTTTGGGACAGGGCAGCAGCGAACTCTCTCTGCCTGCTCACCACCCATCTCGGGCTGCCCACGGACAGCCGCTGATCGCACCCTGTCCTCAGCCTGGCCAGAGATCCTCGTGGGGCCCATCTGGAAACGGTCCCGCAATGTAATCTATCTCTGGGGGTTTTGTTGCCCCCTTTGCCTGTTAAGCATCTCTCTTAGGGTATGATTAGATCTCTCCACAATCGCTTGTCCTGTAGGATTATGTGCTGTGCCTGCAACATATTTGATATTATAATATGTAAAAAAACTGCTTCATCTTATTAGAGACACATGCCGGACCTCTGTCCATTTTACCTTGTATGAACATTCCCATAATGGCCACGACTTCTAACAAATGTGTAATTACAGAATCGGCCTTAAGGCAGTCGCCCAGTGAAATCCTGAATGTGTCTATAGTATGGTGCACATATTTTAGTTTGCCAAACTCTGTAAAATGGAACACATCCACTTGCAAGTGTCATTTCTTTGGGTGCCCTTAGGGTTAGTTCCTGTAGGCAATGGAGTTTGGTTATAAAATGAACAAGTACAACATTGCCTCACAATTTCCTTGGTTTGTTGCCAAGTGATAGAGATTCTTTCTTTAAAGCTTTGCTGTTGGCTGGGCGGTGGTGGCGCATGTCTTTAATCCCAGCACTTGGGAGGCAGAGACAGGCAGATTTCTGAGTTTGAGGACAGCCTGGTCTACAGAGTGAGCTCCAGGACAGCCAGGGCTACACAGAGAAACCCTGTCTCGAAAAACCAAAACCAAAACAAAAAACAATAAAAAAGCTTTGCTGTTAACATGGTGTTTTTTGTTGGTGTTTTTTGTTTTTGTTTGTTTTTTGAGACAGGGTTTCTCTGTGTAGCCCTGGCTGTCCTGGAACTCACTCTGTAGACCAGGCTGGACTCGAACTCAGAAATCCGCTTGCCTCTGCCTCCCAAGTCCTGGGATTAAAGGCGTGCGCCACCACCGCCGGGCAACATGGTGTTTTTAAAATGAATTCTGAAACCTCTAGTACACTTCCTATCTAGCTGATCAATTTCATTATTACCTTGTGCCAGAGGGCCTGGCAGAC
>NW_021620675.1:1115958-1144446 GCF_004785775.1 Grammomys surdaster
TAGCTGATCAATTTCATTATTACCTTGTGCCAGAGGGCCTGGCAGACGCATATGGGCTCTTATGTGTGTTTTATACAGTGGGTAACTCCTACTCCTGATCATTGGTTGTAGCTGAATAAACAGTGAAGTCAGCTCAGAATCATCCAGAAGAAGTTCAGCAGTCTCTATGTGCAAAACAACCTTTTCTGCATGTTGAGAGTCAGTTACTATATTAAGAGATCCTTGAAAATCTACCAACACCATGAGTATTGCATATAATTCAGAGTTTTGAATTGACTTATAAGGCCTCTCAGCCACCTTAATTACATCTCCTGATTTGTAGCCTGCCTTTTCTGATTTATTAGCATCAGTGTAAAATGAAGGGGCTCCAGAAACTGAAATTCACTTTATTATATGAGGGAGAATCCAATTAGTTCTTTTTATGAACTGAAGTTGCTTGCTTTTAGGGTATCTGTTGTTAACCTCTCCCAAGAAGTTACTGCATGCTCTTTGCCAAAGTTCATCCTGTGCCCATAACAAGGGCACCTCTGCATTAGTAAAAGGCATCACAATCTCAGCTGGGTCCATCCCAGCTAACTGTCCACGTCTCTGTTTTCCTTTTAGTATCAATTCAGAGACCTTCTCTATGTAGGTTTTTATTTCTCACTCTGTTTGTGTGCTAAAAATATCCGTTCTAGGATATAATCTTCCCTCTGCATGAAAATTCCTGTAGGCGGTTGAGTAGAAGGTAAGATGACTAAGATGCAGGCCATCTTTGGGTCAATATGATCCAGATGTGTATCCTGTCGTTTCCTTTCTACCAGAGCTAACTCCTTCTCAGCCTTGGCTCATAATCTCCTCAGGATGTTTCAATCTTTATCGCCTTGTAAGGTTTGAAATAAATTCCTAGCCGGGTGTTGGTGGCACATGCCTTTAATCCCATATAATCCCAGCACTTGGGAGGCAGAGCCAGGTGGATTTCTGAGTTTGAGGCCAGCCTGGTCTACAGAGCGAGTTCCAGGACAGCCAGAGCTACACAGAGAAACCCTGTCTCGAAAAACCAAATAAATAAATAAATAAATAAATAAATAAATAAATAAATAAATACGTAAATTGCTTAGCTCTTGAGTATCCAAGCCAATCACAGGCCAAAACCAGTTATTATCTCCCAGTAATTTCTAAAAATCATTAATACTACTTAGCTATTAAAAATGAGGACATCATGAGTTTTGCAGGCAAATGAATGGAACTAGAAAATATCATCCTGAATGAGGAAACTCAGACTCAAAAGGACATGCATGGTATGTACTCACTAATAAGTGGATATTAGCCAGAAAATACAAATTACCCAGAGTATAATCCACAGAACTCAACAAGGTTAATGAGCTGAAGGGCCCAAGTGAGGACACCTCAGTCCCACTTGGGAAGGAGAAGAAAACAATCACGGTGGGGGAGAGGGGAGAGAGGGAGGGAAAGGGAACAGGGAAAGGAAGAGGGGAACATGATCATGAGTGGAGAAACAGGACTGAAGCCCTGAGGGCCAGCAGAAAGAATGGAAACAGGCAACCTCAGGAGGTAGGAGGTAGGGGACCCTCTAGAATGTACCAGAGACCTGGGAGATGAGAGACTCTCAGGACTCAAAGGGAGGGACCTTAGATGAAATGCCCTACAGTGGGGAGAGGGAACTTGTAGAGCCAACCTCCAGCAGAAAGATGGGCATCAAGTGGAGGGACGGGATTGCCATCCTATAATCAAAAACTCTGACCCAGAATTGTTCCTGTCTGAAAGAACTGCAGAGACAAAAATAGAGAAGAGACTGAGGGAAAGGAGGTACAGCAACAGGCCCAAATTGAGATCCAGCTCAGAGGGAGGGCTCAAGGCCTGACACTATTACTGATGCTATGGTATGCTCACAAAAAGGGGCCTATCATGACTGCCCTCTGAAAGACCCAACAAGCAGCTGAGTCAGATGCAGATATTTACACCCAACCAATGGACAAAAGCTGGTGACTCCTGTGGTTGAATTAGGGGAAAGCTGGAAGAAGCTGAGGAGGAGGACGACCCTATAGGAAGACCAGCAGTCTCAATTAACCTGGACCCCTGATGTCTGTCAGATACTGGGCCACCAACCAGGCAGCATACACCAGCTGATATGAGGCCCCCAACATATATACAGCATAGGACTGCCAAGTTGAAGATGCACCTAACCCTCAAGAGCCTTGAGGCCCCAGGGAGTGGGGAGGTTTGGTGGGGTGGGGGTGGGGGTGGGGGTGAGGGGGTGGGGACATTCTCTTGGAGAGGCAGGAAGAGGAGGTATGGGATGTGGAACAGTCAGAGGGTGGACCGGGAAGGGATAAAATCTGGACTGTAAAAAAAGATTAAAGAGGGGCTGGTGAGATGGCTCAGTGGTTAAGAGCACTGACTGCTCTTCCAGAGGTCATGAGTTCAAATCCCAGCAACCACATGGTGGCTCACAACTATCTGTAATGATATCTGATACCCTCTTGTGGGGTGTCTGAAGACAGCTACAGTGTACTTACATATAATAAATAAATAAAAAATTAAAAAAAAAAGATTAAAGAATAAATTTTTAAAAATTAACAAAAAGAGAGAGTTCTTAATTGGTCTCTTCTGATTTGCACCTTTTGTGGCCTAATTTTTTGTAGATGGATTCTATATCCTAGATAATTAATAGAATACCCTCTCTTTGTGTTTTTTTCAGGGATGATTTGCAATCCTCAGCAAGACAAGACTTTTTTTTTTTTTACTTCATCAAACGTTCTTTCCAGGATATTTATATCTGAATCAGCCAATAGGATATTACCCATATAATGATAAATAATGAATTGGAAAATAGTTTGCATTATCATCTCCAATGGCTGTTGTACAAAATATTGACACAAGGTGGGGCTATGTAACATTCCTTGTGGCAGGACTTTCCAATGATATCTTTTCATTGGGCAACCTCTATTGAAGGCAGGTACTGAGAAAGCAATCCTCATCACGTTCATGTAGAAAAAGCAATCCTTCAGATCAATCACTATGGTGGGCCATTCCTTAGGCAACAAGGAAAGCAATGGGATCCCAGGCTGCAGGGAACCCATAGGCTGAATAATCTTATTAAACACTCTGAGATCTGTCAACATCCTCCATCTGCCGGACTTACCGGAGAATTCCAGGGCTGGTGGACTCCTCTACTGCTGAGCCCCCACCTGCTCCTGGACTAGCTGTCCTAGCGCCTGTAGATTTTCTTTTGTCATAGACTGCTGATCAATCCAAATGGGTTGGTCAGTCAACTACCTTAGTGTTAAGGCTGTTGGTATTTTAACAGCATTGGCCCCTTGATGTAAAGCTGAATTGTCAGCCTCTGCTGTGTCTTGTTTGTGGACAGCCTGGACAGTCCATAACTGCCTTGATAATGTTCCTCAACTAATTTAAGTTTTTTCTCAGGAGCCTGACTGGTTTTGTGGCTGATCTCTGAAACTGAGGGGATATTAATTTGTGTTTTCCACTATTGTAACAGATCCCTTCCTCATAAGTAAATGGCTTCAGGTCCTGTACATTTAAGCCATCTGGTGCTTTGCTTTATTTGGGATAAAGTTCCAGCTCCTTGAAATTGGATGTCTACTTCCTACAGGCCAAGGTTTTGGAGAGATAATGGTGACATCTGCTCCGGTGTCAACCATTCCTTCAATCTCAATATTGTTTACTAGTATTCTTAGTTTGGGCTTTTGATCCTCTATAGAAGTTTGTCAAAATATTCATTTTTGGCCCCCTTTTGGGTTTTTTGAATTGTCTATAGAATTTGCCTCAGCTTTGTTACCTGGTCTCACATCTGTTTTTAGAGCAGTGATGGTTAGTTGTTGTGAGGAAGAGAACTCTCCCTGCCAGGCTTTGGGGCCTGCAAGAGGCCTCTTTAGGAATGCTTTAGTGAGGTGTTGCCCCATTTGTCTGTTGTTGCTCTACATTCCCTAGGCAAATGTCAGCCTTTGCCATATCTCTGACATATTCCAGAAGGAATAGGCCCCCTTTTGGGATTAATTTGGTTTCTCCTGCAGTTTATTGTGAGATGATCCTGCTCACCACAATTAAAACATTTGAAATCTTGGGTTGTCTCTAGGTCTCTAGTGGAAGCTTCTCCTGTTAAAGTCATATCAGGTGAACGAGGTCTAATGTCAGTTCTGTATCTGATCCACTCGTCCATTGATGCTGACCCCGCCTTCAGTTGGCCGATTACTTTCTCGAATTCAGCATCTGCATCTTCAAAAACCAAAGACTCGATTATTGCCTTTCTTGCTGCTGGATCTGACACACTCCTTTCTACAGCTGAAGTCTGCCTTTGCAAAAAAGTCAGGGAATGTTTCCTTTGGACCTTGCATTGCCTGAGAAAATGGTTCAAGTCTTTTTCCTGATTCTGTGACTTTGTCCCAGGCATTTAAGGCTGACAAGCGACATAATGCCAAGGCTTCGTCATCATATACAGCCTGCGCCTCTATCTCAGCAAAGCGACCTTCACCGAGCAGCTGATCTGTGGAAGTCTCTCCACCACTAGCTCTATCGCCCCTTCTCTCCACTGTAAGGACCAATGTAAATGTCAGGCAGGTTCTAGTACTGCTTTTGCCATATCCTTCCAGTCTTGGGGAGATTATTCGACTTTGAATAGCTGAAGAAGTTGGGATTTTTTTTACAAATGGCAAATGCATCTCAAAATTAGTGACACTTTCTTTAAATTCCCTCAGATCTAACACATCCACCGGCTGCCATTCCAATTCCTGATAACCTTGTGGATGGTCATCTGGAGGTCTTTGCTGAATACTAACCGGATAAACTAAATTTTGTTTCTAATAACCTTTGATTGGTTTTCTTTAATATCTTCTGTCTCTATCTGAGTATTTTTCTTAATTGAATTTTTTAATTGAATATTTTCTTTATTTACATTTCAAATGTGATCCCTTTTCCTGTCCCTCCCCCAGCTTTTATGAGGGTGTTTCCCCAGCCACCCACCCATTCCCTTTTTTTTTTAAAAGATTTATTTATTTATTTTATTTATGAATATACTGTCGCTGTCTTCAGACACACCAGAAGAGGGCATCCAATCTCATTACGGATGGTTGTGAGCCACCATGTGGTTGCTGGGACTTGAACTCAGGACCTCTGGAAGAGCAGTCAGTGCTCTTAACCGCTGAGCCATCTCTCCAGCCCCACCCACTCCCCTTAATTGAAAATTTTAAATTCCTTCCTTAAGGTCTGTGGCCATGCTTCATATCTCTCCTTTTGTTGCTCCTCCCGTCCCCTGAGTTCCTGTCCTCTCTGTTCAAGGCTCTGCTTCCACATTTTAATTTTTCTTTATATTGTAAGTCTGATATTCTGCTGTCTATTTTATTTTGATTGATTAATTTTAAGAGGTTCTCCTCCAAGCCTTGCTTCCAGTCGTCATTATCTTCTCTCTGGCGCTCAGTCTGCTCTGTGAGCTGCTGCGTCCTTGTTCTAGCGTCTTTTCCAGCCCCTGTCTCCCACCTCCATTTTCTTCTCTCTGTCCCTTATTCTGATCTGTAATTTCCTGTGTCTTCAATTCTACTGTTTCCTCTAGGCCGTGTTGCCAAGTTTTACATTTCTTTCCTTTTTCATGCTGCTCTATACAGTCTTGTATCTTCTGTTCTAGGCCCTTCTTCCATAATTTTAACTTCTCTTTATGTTGTAATTCTGATAGTGTAACCTTATTTTGATTTACTAGCTTTAGTAAATTATCCTCTAGACTCTGCTTCCAAATTTTTAGCTCTACCTTCTTGCTGTTCAGTCTGATCTGTGAACTGTTGAACTGTTGAATTCTTTTTTTTTTTTCTCCTGTCTCCAAATTTCATTCTCCTCTTTCTGTTGCTTATCTTGACATAAAATCCTGAACCTTTAGTTCTAGTGTTTCCTCTAGGCCATGTTGCCAAGTCTTAAGTTTATCTCTCTGTTGCTCAGTCTCACCTATGAACTTCTCTAGTGTTTCATCTAATCTCTTTTCTTTTTTTTTTAAGATTTATTTATTTATTTTATTTATGAGTACACTGTCGCTGTCTTCAGACACACCAGAATAGGACATCCAATCTCATTACAGATGGTTGTGAGCCACCATATGGTTGCTGGGATTTGAACTCAGGACCTCTGGAAGAGCAGTCAGTGCTCTTAACCGCTGAGCCATCTCTCCAGCCCCCCTAATCTCTTTCCTAAGGCATGTAATTTTTTATCTAGGACCTTGCATGTTTTTTTGAAGATTTATTTATTTTATGTATGTAAGAGGGAAAAGAAATAAAAAAACAAACAGGAAATCTTGGATCTCTTGGATGCCCCGATGAAGCCGGCAACTGTATATTATTCATTGCCCAGGACATCAGAAGGGAAGAGATTCAGTGGCCTGACATATTAACCAGGCAGATCAAGTGGCTTGAGAAGTGGTTATGCAGGAGCCTATCTGCTGGGGAATAGGACTGGACTAAAGGATGGCCTCACTTATAATATACTGAAGAAGAAAGGACTCAGATTGCTAGCCACCCTACCAACTCTTACCTAGAGAAGGAAGGGCAATGACACACACAAGAAGGAAAAACTATACTCCCCAGAACTCAAGCAAAAGACTGACTAGGCCAAATGCACAGACAGACTCACTTAAAAAACTTGTCCAAGCAGTTAAGGGACCTAAAGTATATATAATGGACCTTAGGTTTTGGGGCAGAGAGATAGTAGAACCATGTAAGGTATGCCAGCAAGTGAATGCTTATGTGGCCAAGAGTAAACAGGACAAAAGACTTCGGGGAGAGTGGCCTGGAGTATATTGCAAGGTCGATTTTACAGAAGTTAAGCCAGGAAAATATGGTTACAAATACCTTCTAGTGTTTGTGGATACTTCCTCTGGATGGGTTGAGGCTTTTCCCACCAAGCAGGAAACAGCAACCGTGGTAGCCAAGAAGATATTAGAGGAAATGTTCCCGAGGTTCAGGGTGCCTAAGGTAATTGGATCAGACAACAGTCCTGTTTTTGTCTCTAAGGTAAGTCAGGGATTGGCAGAGATACTGGGGACTAATTGGAAGCTCCATTGTGCATACCGACCCCAGAGCTCAGGGCTGGTTCAAGTCTTGGTAAACTCCTTCCCTTGGTTAACCACCCTCATATCCACCTTGTTAGGACCCCTAATTGTTCTCCTGCAATTGTTGACCTTTGAACCCTGCATATTGAACAAGCTTACAGCCTTCATAAAAGAGAGAGTAGGAGCAGTGCAGCTGATGGTCCTGCGCCAACAATATGAGACCTGAGGACAGGACCTGAAGAATATGACTTAGTCACCCAAGACCCTGAGGGTAGCTCTAAGATTGAAGCTTGTACAAGAAAAGGAGGGGAATGAGGGACCCTAAGAACTTTTTCCAGTCCCACACCTTCCTTACAGCTTCCCCCTCCCACCTGGGGTCAAGGCTAGGCCAAGTTCCATTCTCCACACACAGGAACATTCTTGAGTAAAAAATTATCAGAATGTACTGAGGTAGAGTTCAGTACTCAGAAAGTCCTAGGTAGAGTTCAAATGCATGTCATGCTTGCTAGCCAATAGATTTAAAGATCAATATGCTTAGCAGATAAGTTTGAACTGTAACTTTACTGATGTAACCTGTGCCCCTAAAAAGTATACAAACTGCTTGTAACAACCAATCAGAGTTACCTTCTAGTCACTCGCCTTGAGGGACTGATTGAGGGTCAACCCTGACTCGCTGGAAAATAAACCTCTTGCTTTTGCATTGATCTGCATCTCACAGCCTCACCAGAGGGCGGCTCGAAGTAAGTACCAGTGACCTGTTTTGTATGTTCTGGATGTTCTGCATGAGGTTTGCTAATCTAAAGAAATTCTACCAAGTTTTACATAGGACCCATCAAATCAAAGGTCATTATGAACTGTTATGTCTAAAATATCTTGAGTCAGAGCTGACCACAAGGCAGCACTTCCTGCACCTGAGTATGATGAGCTCATGGGTTTTGTGGTTTGTTTGTTTGTTTCCCCTTTACAAGACGACAGAAAAAGCCAGGTGGTGGTGGCGGCACACGTCTTTAATCCCAGCACTTGAGAGGCAGAGGCAGGTTGATTTCTGAGTTCAAGGCCACCCTGGTCTACAGAGTGAGTTCCAGGACAGCCAGAGCTATACAGAGAAACCCTGTCTTGAAAAAAAAATGACAGAAAAAGATATCTGTTGTCATATTTCAAATAATTATGAACTATGTTCCTGGTCTGACCAGGAGGGTGTGTGTTCAATAAACTATTCTTGTTTAACTGAGATCAATGCTCATATGGTTTGTGTGGCAATTCCTGAACCCCAACAGTAGGAGGTCTCTGTAGGGGAGTAGCCTCTGGCTGTAAAAATCCAGGAGGGGAAGGAAGCTGCAGTTAATTCTTATAAAAGCCTCTACTTGGGGCTGGAGAGATGGCTCAGTAGTTAAGAACACTGACTGCTCTTCTGGAGGTCCTAAGTTCAATTCCCAGCAACCACATGGTGGCTCACAACCATCTGTAATGGGATCCAATGCCCTTGCCCTCTTCTGGTGTGTCTGAAGACAGCAACAATGTACTCAGTTACATAAAATAAATAAATCTTAATAAATAAGTAAGTAAGTAAGTAAATAAATAAATAAATAAATAAAAGCTTCTACTTGGACCTGTTGGGAGCTGACTCCTAGCAGAAAGCGGCTATCATCTTTGCAGCCATCTCAGGCCATATACCCTGACAAGAGATTTGTTTTCAACAGCTTACAACAGCTGAGCACACTCTGATAAACATCTTATTTTTCTTGCATATCTTGTTTTGCTGTTTAATGCCCCAGCTGCAAGGCACACGTGTTAAAGTGTCTTCAGCTGCATTCCCTGCTTATGCTTATATATACCCATGATTTCCTTTCAATAAAGGGGACTTGAACAGTCTTGTCTTCATTCTTCGCATCTCTTGCCCTCCCATCCCCACTCTCTCTCTCTCTTGCTAGACCCTGACCTGTGGACTGGAGCAGCAGCTAGGGCCGGGACAAAGTGGCCCTCAAACATGAGGCAGAATGGGCCATTACAAAGTGGCACTCAATGCGAGGCAGCAAGAATGAGAGACCCAGTGAGGGATGTTACTGGAAGAAGGGTCGACTGAAAATTCAGAAGTGAAACAGGTGATTGTTGCGGGGAAACTGCCCAGTCGAGAACAGTAGGTCAGAGTAATGATAATGGGGCAAGAAATAGGTCAGCCTGAACTCAACTCTCTGTTTTTGTTTTGTTGTTTGCTGTTTACCTGTGTCAATTGTCTGCTTTTGTTTTGCTGTTTGAATGTTGTGTTTCATGTTCAAAAGAAAAAGAAATGCCTGGTCTAAAGAGTGAGTTCCAGGACAGCCAGTGCTATACAGAGAAATCCTGTCTCAAAAAAACAAAAAAAAAGAAAAAGAAAAAGAAGTGCATAGAATCCAAAATACGACCAAAGGTTGAAGTAATCAATTTGTCAGAGTCAGACTGGGATGACCTAGAGGAAGAGGCAGCCAAATACTACTACCCTGAATGGCCCTCTTCCCGAAGACCCCCTCCCTGTGAGCTTCTGCCTCCAGATGCTCCTGCTGTGGAGATGGTGGTTGTAGATCCCAGAAAGGAGTTGCAGGACAAAATTTCTTTTCTTAAACAGCAAATAGAATTAGAGAAAGAGTATCAGGACTTAATTAATCAGTTACAAAAATTAAGGACAGGGAAGATGTCTTGAGAGGGCAAGGCTAACTGCAAAAATCACCCAGGTCCTTGCAATCCTCAACCCAGAGTCCAAAGGCAGCCCCTGTCCTCTGTTTTTGGTTCAGCCACAGATCAGCCAGAGGAGGGAGAGGCTGAGGCTTTCCCTGTATCAGAGACCAGAGACGCTCAAGAAGTTTCGTGGAGACATCATACAGGGTTTAATTTTCAAATTATTAAAGAATTTAAAAATTCAGTGTCAGCCGGGCAGTGGTGGCGCACGCCTATAATCCCAGCACTTGGGAGGCAGAGGCAGGTGGATTTCTGAGTTCGAGGCCAGCCTGGTCTACAGAGTGAGTTCCAGGACAGCCAGGGCTATACAGAGAAACCCTGTCTCGAAAAACAAAACAAAACAAAACAAAAAAAAATTCAGTGTCACAAAATGGTGCCACTGCTCCCTTTACTCTGGCAATCGTAGAATCTGCTGCAGAGGAGTGGCTGACTCCTGGTGATTGGAATACTCTAGTGAGAGCAGTTCTTAGCGGTGGTGACCATCTTATTTGGAAATCAGAGTATCATGAGAATTGTAAAGAGACAGCTAGGAGAAACATTCAGGCAGGCAATGGTTGGTCCTTTGAAGCCTTAGTAGGAGACGGGCAATTTGCTTCTAGTGATAACCAGATGCAATATGACCCAGGCTTATTCGCTCAAATTCAAAATGTGGCCATGAAGGCTTGGCACACAAACTCTCGGTAAAGGGAGACCCTGGTGCATCTTTTTTTTTTTTTTTTTTTTTTTTTTAAAGATTTATTTATTTTATGTATGTGAATGCACTGTCGATGTCTTCAGACACACCAGAAGAGGGCATTGGATCCCATTCCAGATGGTTGTGAGCCACCATGTGGTTGCTGGGAATTGAACTCAGGACCTCTGGAAGAGCAGTCAGTGTTCTTAACCGCTGAGCCACCTCTCCAGCCCATCCCTGGTGCATCTTTGACAGCAGTCAGACAAGGGCCTGATGAAAGATTTTCTGATTTTGTTCATAGATTAATGACAACAGCAGGGAGGTTTTTTGGTAATGCAGAGGCAGGTGTAGATTATGTGAAACAACTTGCATATGAAAATGCCAATCCTGCCTGCCAAGCAGCCATTAGACCATACAGGAAAAAGACAGACCTTACGGGATGTATCAGACTCTGTTCTGACATAGGGTCCTCCTACCAACAGGGCTTAGCTCTGGCAGCTGCCATGCAAGGACAATCAGCAAGAGATTTTTTGGAGAGTAGAGACAAAAAGGCCTGTTTTAAATGTGGCAAGCCCAGACACTTTGCAAAACGTTGCAAAGCAAAAAATGAGTTAACCCAGAGACCATCCAGAAAACAGCCTGGGCTATGCCCATGTTACAAACGTGGAAGGCATTGGGCTAATGAATGTAGGTCCAAGACAGATGCACAAGGAAACACCCTTTCCCATAATCAGGGAAACAGGAACAGGGGCCAGCCCCAGGCCCTGAGCCAATACAAGCCAAAACAGGCTTATGATGCAGTCAGTTTCATACCAGCAAACAACCCCTTTCAGAACTTAGTAGAGCAACACCAGGAAACGCAGGACTGGACCTCAGTTCTGCCACCCACACAGTATTAACCCCAGAAATGGGACCTCAGGCCTTACCCACCAGAGTGTTCGGACCACTCTATCCAAATGTGTTTGGCCTGATAGTGGGAAGAAGCAGTGCTACTATGCAGGGACTACAAATTTTTCCTGGAGTTCTAGACAGTGATTATCAAGGTGAGATTAAGGTAATGGCCAAGGCAATACAGAATATAGTCACCATTCCTACAGGAAGGAGGATAGCTCAACTCTTGTTACTTCCATTGTTCCCTACTAATCATAAATATAAGAATCCTAAGAGAGGGGATCAAGGCTTTGGTTCCTCTGATGCATACTGGGTACAACCTATAGTTAAACAAAAACCTATGATGACAATATTGCTTGACGGGAAGGCATTCCGAGGCTTGGTTGATACAGGAGCTGATGTGACAATTATCAAACAAAGTGATTGGCCTGCCACCTGGCCTCTGATCACAACCTTAACCAATTTAAAGGGTATTGGCCAAAGTCAAAATCCACAACAAAGATGTAAGGTGCTGACATGGAAAGATAAAGAAGGAAATACAGGGAATATACGACCCTATGTCATCCCGGGCCTCCCCATTAATAATCTCTGAAGCCAAGATCTATTATCCCAGTTGGGATTGATTATGTGCAGCCCTAATGAAGTAATCACGGCTCAAATGATAAACTCTGGATTTTCCCCAGGGAAAGGATTAGGAAAAAGTGAAGATGGAATTACTCATCCTATTGAGGTCCATGGTAACTCTGGAAGAAGAGGCTTGGGGTATTTTTAATGGGGGCTATTGATTCAGCTGCACCCCTAGGGCGTTGTGCCAATCCCATCACCTGGAAGGGGGACTCGCCCATCTGAGTGGATCAGTGGTCCCTAACCACCAAAAAATTATAAGCTGCTCAATTGCTAGTGCAGGAGCAATTACAAGCAGGACATTTAGAAGAGAGTAACTCTCCCTGGAATACCCCAATATTTGTCATTAGGAAAAAGTCAAGAAACGGGAGATTGTTGCAAGACTTGAGGGCTGTTAACGCGACCATGATTCTGATGGGAGCCTTACAACCTGGGCTGCCCACACCAGTGGCCATACCTTTAGGCTATTATAAAATAGTTATAGATTTAAAAGACTGTTTCTTTACTATCCCTTTGCATCCTAATGATAGAAAGTGCTTTGCTTTTAGTGTTCCCACTATACATTTTAGAGAACCTATGAAAAGATATCAACGGAAGGTCTTGCCTCAGGGTATGGCTAACAGTCTTATCTTGTGCCAAAAGTTTGTGGCTTCTGCCAGAGGGTGTTAGACCATGTGGAAGCGAATCTACATGATTCATTTCATGGATGATATTTTAATAGCAGGAAAAGATGGAAAACATGTACTCCAGTGCTTTGATGATCTTAAAACAGCTTTACCGACTGCAGGGTTATAAATAGCACCAGAAAAGGTACAATTACAAGATTCATATACTTATTTAGGATTTCAGATTAATGGTCCACGTATTATTAACAGTAAGGCCACCTTGAGGACTGATTCCCTTAAGACACTTAATGATTTTCAAAAACTATTGGGAGACATTAATTGGCTACAACCATATTTGAAACTTACGACAGGAGAGTTGAAACATTTATTTGATATTATCAAAGGAGATCCTGACCCTAAGTCTGACAAGGCTCTAACAGAAGAGGGTAGGAAGGCCTTACGGAAGGTGGAGAGTGTTATTTCATCCCAATTTGTAACTCATATTAATTATTCTAAGCCTTTATATTTTCTTATTTTTAACACTAAACTAACTCCTACTGCAGTTTTTGACAAACTGCACCCATATTATGGGTCCATCTTCCCTCATCCCCTAAAAAGATTCTTTATCCATACTATGCAGCTGTAGCGGATATGATTATGTTAGGCAGAGATAACAGTTGAAAATATTTTGGAAAAGATCCTGATGTTATAGTACAATCCTATACAAAACATCAGGTTAATTGGCTCATGCAGAGTTCTGAAATTTGGCCTATTGCATGTGCCTCATTTGGTGGTCAGCTAGATAATCATTATCCGCCAGACAAATTAGTTCAATTTTGTAATCATCATGCATTTGTTTTTCCATCTTGTACTGCGCATGCACCTATAAAGGAAGCATTGCTAGCTTTCACTGATGGTTCCTCATCAGGAATAGCTGCTTATGCCTTTAAGGATCAAGTAATCTCCTTTGCTACATCATCTGGGTCAGCTCAATTGGTTGAATTACATGCTGTTGTTGCTGTGTTCCAAGCATTTCCAAATCAAACCATTAACATTTACACAGATAGTTCATATATAGCTCAATCTATCCCTCTGCTAGAAACTGCTGCGCAAATAAAGCATTCCTCAGAAGCAACTGATTTGTTTTTACAGTGCCAACAAATAATTTTGAGGAGAAAGTGCAAATTCTTTTTTTTTTTTTAAATATTTATTTATTTATTTTATTGATGAGTACACTGTAGCTGTCTTCAGACACACCAGAAGAGGGCATCCAATCTCATTACGGATGGTTGTGAGCCACCATGTGGTTGCTGGGATTTGAACTCAGGACCTCTGGAAGAGCAGTCAGTGCTCTTAACCGCTGAGCCATCTCTCCAGCCCCATGCAAATTCTTTATAGGACACCTGAGAGCCCATACTGAGCTACCAGGTCCTCTCTCTGAGGGAAACACCAAAGCAGATCTAGCCACTCGTATAGCTGTACTGACTTTATCAGATCCGCCATCTAACTTGGATCAGGCCATAAAGGCTCATGAGTTACATCACCTTAATTCTAAAACTTTAAAGGTCATGTTTAAAATTACCAGAGAACAAGCTAGACAAATTGTCAAACAATGTCTATCATGTATTACAGTTTTCCTGGTTCCTCAATTGGGTGTGAATCCAAAGGGACTGATACCAAACAGTCTCTGGCAAGCGGATGTTACTCATTATAATGAATTTGGAAATCAAAAATATATACATGTATGTGTAGATACATACAGTGGTTTCATTTATGCAACATTACAAACTGGAGAAGCAAGCAAACATGTGATCACTCATATGCTTGCTACAATTGTATTGGGTGTGCCTAAAAAGATCAAGACTGACAATGGCCCAGGTTATACAAGCTCCAGTTTCCACCAATTTTGTGAAAAATTGGGAATACTACATAAAGCGGGTATTCCATATAATCCACAGGGCCAAGGTATGGAAGAAAGGGCACATCAAACCATTAAATGTCAATTCTAAAAAATTATAAATGGGGAATGGTACCCTACCAAGGGATCCCCCAGAAATATCCTTCATCACACGCTCTTCATTTTAAATGTTGTTGTTGTTGTTTTCGAGACAGGGTTTCTCTGTGTAGCCCTGGCTGTCCTGGAACTCACTCTGTAGACCAGGCTAGCCTCGAACTCAGAAATCTGCCTGCCTCTGCCTCCCAAGTGCTGGGATTAAAGGCGTGCACCACCACCGCCCTCCATTTTAAATTTTTAAACTTTGGATTCTGAAGGAAAATCTGCTACGGATAGATTCTGGCATCCTGATACCAAAAAGAATTTTGCAACAGTCCTCTGGAAAGACCCATTAACTGGAACCTGAAATGGGCCAGATCCAGTGCTTATCTGGGGAAGAGGTTCTGTCTGCATATATTCCCAAATGGCAGATGCCACAGGCTGGCTGTCAGAGAGACTGATTAAACAGATAGACAACAATAACAAATCAAGGGAGGAGAAACCCCCTGAGAAGCATATTTTTTCTTTGAAGGAAACATGAAGATACTTCACAATTGTCTTCAAACTGGGACAGATCAACCAGCATAGCTGACTTGGGAATTTCTCAGTGCCGAAGGAGACATCACCACCCACACCTCCAGGGTGGCTCTATTGGACTCTTGTTTCCCTGATTTATGATTTAGTTGGGGTACATTGTTTAGATCCAGGAGAAAACCCATTACCACAGTTACTATAGTTGTTTTTTGGGTTTGAGATTGACTGAGGCAGGGACAGGGATGTCTTTACTTGTTTTGTTGAGATCAAAGCTATGATCAGTTCTGTACTTCTATAGATTTAGAAAGAATGGAATATGCAATATCACATTTGTAAAATTCATTATCCTCCATAGCTGAAATAGTGCTACAGAATAGAAGAGGCTTATACTTTTTACTCCTCCAAAAGAGGGAGGAGTAAAACATCTGCCCCACCCCCACCCTCTTTAGGTTAAACCAGGTACCAGCTATCTGACTTAAGCAAACCGTGGAAGCTACAGTTCATCATTGATAAGGTGGGACTGCTCAAGGTCATTGTGACGTTCAGCTGGGATAAATGTATTTAACATACATAACAACACAACAAAATGTTGGGGTTTGTGTTTTAAATATTAAAGAGTTTCTGGAGGCAGGCGGTTACAGAGAACATGCTGAGATTTTGAGTTGCCTGCTAGTAGGTGCCATTCCATCAGGATGAGCACATCTCTGTTGGCTCCGATTTTCTGTAGGCCTGTCTGTGTGTCTGTCCTTTCTCCAGTCCTTTGCTGACCCAAATCGGGGTTCCAGGACCTAAGCCTTGAGAAATGGAGTAGTATGTCATCTAGTTGAAATGACACATTCTCTACAGCATCAAAATGACATCTTTGTGCTAGCCAGACCATTTCATTGGACTATGGCTGACCTTTTGGCTCACACAGGCATTCCTCATTTGCTCACCATTAACATGTGTTTACTTATTAGTGGGAACTGGCTCTTGCCTTCTACCATGTGTTCTACATGGTTCCACAGGGGTCACCTGGTCCCTGTTTTTGTCTTCTGGGACAGTTTTCACAAATGTTGTCTAGACTCCACATTGGCTTTAAATCCCACAGCTATGAGCCTCTGTGCCAGTTTATGCAGTAGTATCTTTTGGTCTGTCTTTCTCCGTTAGTAGTGGTGCTCTAAGAAGGGGCCATGAGGTTTTGCTTTTCCTCTCTTTCCCCTTCCGTGCCATCTGTGGTTCTCTGCCTGTAGAGAACTGTAGGGAAGAGAACCGAGGTGTGGAAAGGATGGGCAGGTAGAAAAGGCACAGAACTCGGCATGAAAACAAAACAACAAAAAGGAGCATATTTAAAAAAAAAAATTGGTGACCTTGAACTGCTGACCTCCTACCCCAGCCTCCTACATGCTGGGATTATGGGCTTGTGCCAGCTACCCTTGAAATTCTTTTTCTTTCTGGAACTCAGTACATAGATCTGGTTGGCCATGCACTCACAAGAGATCTGCTTGCCTTTTGTCTCTCGGGTTCTGGAATTAAAGATTTGCGCCACTTCTCCTGGCTATGGGAGTGGACGGGGTGAAGGTGGAATTTAATTTTCTTTAAAATGAAAAAAAAGGGGGCACTGGAAATATCCCTAGTTTCGACTCTAATGTATTTCAGAAGCCAGGTCTCAGAGGTGTGTGTGTCTGTCTGTCTCGCGGTGCTTACAGCAAGAAACAGATTTTATTTTATTATTATTATTATTATTTTTGACTGTCTAGGAGGAGGAATAGGGGAAGCGGGAGGACAGATGCGGAAGAGGGAGTACTTCCGCGAGTGCTGGGCTCGACCAATCAGCGCGCGCCGTGGGGTATTTAGGGACGAGGGCGGCTCGGCCTCAGCGTCTAACCCTGAGTTGTCTTAGCTGTGGGTTCTGTTCTTTTGTTCTCCGCCCGCTGTTTTCCTCGCTGACTTCCAGCGGGCCAGGAAAGTCCAGACCTGCAGCGGGCCACCGCTTCTTCCAGAGCTTCAAAAAAGGTCAGCGCAGGAGCTCCAGGTTCGCCCGGAGCTCCGCGGCGCCGAGCCGCCCAGCCCGGTACCCGCCTAGAGGCCGCGGCCGGCCTGGGGTCTTAGGACTCCGCTGCCACCGCGAAGAGCTGGGCTCTGTCAGCCGCGGGGCGCCAGGGGCTGGGGCCAGGCCGGGTGAGCGCCGCGAGGACAGGAACAGAACTGGTCCCGGTGTTCGGTGGCTTACCTGAGCTGTGGGAAGTGCACCCGGGACTCGGTTCTCACAACCCCCACTCCCGCTGGGAAAAGGCCCTGCTGCCTGGCGGGCGGCTAGAACCTGCGATCCTGAGGAGTCGGGCCACGGTGTGGGCACAAGGCCACAGTGCCCACAGATGAACGGGCGTTGAGTCACGGTGGCCAGCCAAAGGGTGTTTTTTGCCTTCACGCCCCCCCTCCATTTTTGTCATATTTATGTTTCTGCCCTTCAGACTTTGCAGGAGTTTCACTGGCCCTGCCTAAACAAGCTCTGCAGCCAAATGGCCCTTTGGGGTGGGAGTGGGAGACGTTCAGGCGTGGACCTTCATACTGGGTTTGTGTAGTGTTGGGACTTGAACCTAGAGCTTCCTAAACTCTCCAACTGGTATTCCCATTCTATGGGAGATTCTTTTCTTTTGTATATGAGGTCGTTGAACATTTTGTAATCAATTAGAAAATTTAGTAGTTTTTTTTTTTTTAAATAAAAATGTTACTTTTTTTGTCTTTGGATGCAAAACATTAAATGGAAGCTGAGAAAGTTTAGAGATTCATGTATGCCTTCTTCCCCTTCCTACCTTTGCTTCACACACTTAAGTCTGGTTTCTTTTCAGAAAAGAAAGTGAGATAGGCACTCAGGAGGCAGAGGCAGATGTATCTTGAGTTCAAGGCCATCCTGGTCTACAGAGTGAGTTCCAGAACAGCCAGGGGGACACCAGGAAACTATGTATCAAAAAAAAGAAGAAAGGCTCTGTGAAGCAAGGTGTCAGACGCCTTTAATCCCAGTGCTTGGGACTCACAAGTGGATATGTGAAGGACAGCCAAGGCTACACTGTATCAAAAACCAAAAACAAACGCACAGAAACGAGGAGGAGGGGGAGGGAGAAGAAGAAAAGGAGAATGAGCCCATGGAGAGAGTATCAGTTCTCAGCCCACCAATACCCCAGGAGTTAACTATATGTTTGTGAAAGTCTCCTGCCAATGCAGTATCTTGACTTCCCTCAATACTTTTCAGAGGTGCTAGCCAGGGCCTATGTATAAAAACTGAAGAGATGAAGAGGTGTATGCCCAGTACTTTGGTGAGCCATATGCATATAGCAACTCAGTCACCTGAAACAGGCCCCTTGCAGCTAACATATTTCTTGGTATTACTGTTATAAAGACTAGGGGAGTTTCTAAGCAGGCACTAGATAAGGACGAAGCCATATTCAGCTGGAGCACCAAGGTTGTGAAGCCCAGTGGTGAGAAGCTGGACCAGTTTGAGTCTCCGCATTTCTCAGGTGCTGCTGGAGATGAACTCAGAGCTCAAGGCGCAGCTTCGGGAACTCAACATCACTGCAGCCAAGGAGATGGAAGGTAGTGGTCAGAAAGCTATCATAATTTTTGTACCAGTTCCTTAGCTTAAATCTTTCCAGAAAATCCAAGTCCAGCTAGTTCCTGAACTGGAGAAAAAGTTCCGTGGGAAGCATGTAGTCTTCATTCCTCAGGGGAGGATTCTGTCCAAGCCAACCCAGAAAAGCTGTACGAAAAATAAGCAAAAGCGCCCCAGAAGCTGCACCCTGACAGCAGTGCAGGACGACATCCTTGAGGACTTGGTCTTCCCAAGTGAAATTGTGGGTAAGAGGATCCATGTGAAACTGGATGGCAGCCGGCTCATAAAAGTTCATGTACAAAAAGCACAGCAGGGGGCTGGAGAGATGGCTCAATGGTTAAGAGCACTGGCTGCTCTTCCAAAGGTCATGAGTTCAATTCCCAGCAACCACATGGTGGCTCACAACCATCTGCAATGGGATCTGATGCTTTCTTCTGGTGTTTCAAGGACAGTGTGTTTATATACATTAAATAAATAAATAAATAAATCTTTAAAAAAAAAAAAAGCACAGCAGAACAACATGGAGCACAAGGTTGAAACTTTTTCTGGTGTGTACAAGAAGCTCATAGGCAAGGATGTTAATTTTGAATTCCCAGAGTTTCAGTTGTAAAGAAAATGACTGAATAAAGTGTCATTCATAGTTTAAAAAAAAAAGACTAAGAAATGAGTTGGGCTGTATGTAGCTCAAGAGGTAGACAGCTTGCCTAGAATGCTAAGGATTCTGAGTTCAGTACTTAGTGAGGGGGGGCAGGAAGAACAGACATAGGCACATATATGTGGTATGGTGTATGTGTGTGTGTAAAATTTGGGGCTGGGGAGATGGTTCAGTGGATAAAGTATTTACTGTTTAAGGACCTGAGTTCTGGTCCCCAGAACATATGAGGCTGGAGATGGTGGTAAGCCTGTGGTCACAGCACAGTGCTCTGCACACTCCTGTGGAGGTGGCAAATGGAAACTTGCAGACCAGCTAGTCTGGCATAAGCAGCAAGGATCCAGAGAGACTCTGCCCTAAGGTAGTAGGTGAGAACAGACACTTGAACTCACACACACACCACACACACATGCATTACACATACAAAAATGTAAATTACTTTTTAGGATTTAAAATTCTGGCTCCTTATAATGGCCATTGAGAATTTGCCAGCATTTGTGGAGAAGAGGACCGGCTATGGGAGGAATGGAGCTCTGGTACCAGCTTTGCCGGTTCTGGTATGTTTTCCTGGTGTGACAACTCCTTATGCTCCTCCTTTTTCAATACAAGGTCTCAGGCTGTAGCCACAGCTTGCCTGGAACTCAGTATGCTTATAGCTCAAACAGGATTGCAATTGGCTGCACTTATGATGGCCCCTAATCCCCTCCTCCCTTTGAAGAAAGAGCCTCCTGTCTGGCCTCAAACTTGCTGCTCAGTGGAGAATGAACTTTGATCTTTTGTCTCTACTTCCTGAGTGCTGATATTAAAAGGTGCACAGTACATGCCCAGGGTCGTGATGTGCTGGGTTTAGTGCTTATTATGTTTAGCAAACATTCCCAGAAGAGCTACATCCCCAGTCCCGAGGCTAGCTTTGAGCTCATCCTCCTGCCTGTCTCCCGTTAAGTCCTTTTAAGATTAGCCCCAAACAATGGCCTAGTTCCTGGACTCCAGATAAAAATGTCTTTTGTTCTTAATCTGTCTAGTGGTAATTTAGAGTCTCCACATGGCTTTCAAACATTTTAAGTTGTTGTCTGAGACAGTTTGAGTATGTACCCAGGTTTATTTTGCCTTGTGATCATGCTTCAGCCTTTAGAGTACAGCATTATAAAAATGGCCACCATGGGCAAAAAATTAAATTTTAAGAGAAACCCACTGTAATGTAGTTCCTAGGTTTGAAAACTTCACTTTAATTAATGTCTTACAAGCACTACAAAGAAAAATCACAAAAGTTTTGGCAAAATTACTACATAATATTGGAGTAAGAAAGAGCTATTGAATTCATCCAACAATATATATGAAAACTGTTTATAGACCAGTGTTACCTATATTGGTAAGGGTTCTCTAGAAAACTAGAACTGATAGAATGAGCCTCTCTCTCTCTCTCTCTCTCTCTCTCTCTCTCCCTCTCTCTCCCTCTCTCTCCCTCTCTCTCCCTCTCTCTCCCCCCCCCATCCATCTATCTGGAAAGGGGTATATTAGAATGGCTTACAGGCTGTGGTCCAACAATGTTTGTCTACCAAAGGAAGGTCCAGTAACCCAATAACCAGTAGTTGTTCAGTCCATGAGGCTGGGTGTCTCAGCTGGTCTTCAGTATAAGCTGGAATCATGAAGAAGTAGGCTCCAATGCCAGTGAAGGAATGGAATTGCCAGGGAGAGCAAGAATAAGCTGGCAGAGAGTTCAATCTTCCTTCCACATCCTTTATACAGGCTGCCAGGAGAAGGTGTGGCCTAGATTAAAGATGTATCTTCCCACCTCAAACGATCTAGATTAAAAGTGGGTCTTTCAAGTTCAACTTACTTAGTTAGGAGAGACTCTCTCACAGGTGTTTTAGTTCATTCCTTATATACGGTTGACAACTAAGAATTGCCATCACATTACCTATTACTCTATTGTAGATGACAATTATGCTCAAATGTTACTGTTCTAGAATGGAAAAGGCTGCCTGGAGGGGTTTAAGTGAGCCCTCTGCTTTCTCCTCCTCCCCACTCTTCTGTATTATTAACAAACAGTCCACGCTATCACTGGCTACTCTCCGGCTGCAGTGGTCTCCCCGCCCTCCATGGCGATCCCCAAGAGGTGGTCTGCCCAATTTCTCACAGTTAGTGGGGGATGCACTCGCCTTCCCAGATATCCGTCTCCTGTGACTAGTCTGCTGCAACTTCCTCTAAACCCTGTGCCCCGTATAAAGAACACCCCAGAGGCTTGTAATAGTCAGATTTATATCAGTAAATTCTCAACCCCCAAAATGCCCACACAAAGAACTCAAAAGCCCAATTGATATAAACACAAGCTGCCCACCTAGATTGGGCAAATTGCCCTACATTACTCTCTTGCTCTTTATGATATCCATAGCTACCTGTGGCTATTTCAAGCCATGTGGGTCAGGATGATCTTACTCTCTTATAAGTTCCATCTTGTTCGTCTTTGTCCTCCCCCTCCCCAAAACTCTCAGCCCGCCTTCCCTTTCCACTGCTAAATCACACTCTCTAGCCTTATCTTTCACCTGCCCTCACCTACTTAGAGACAGCAGTCTACATTCCCCCCTTTTGCCCAATTAAAAGGCTTTTTTCTCTCAGATATAAACAGCACAACTATTACCATTCTGTAATTTATAAAGTATAGATACACCTAACACCCAGTCAATCATTTTGTCAATAAAATAAAGCACTCTGCCATCTACCTATACCTGTTATATCCTGGTTTAGCTTGTATATTATCTGAAAACCATCTTCTCAAATACATATATTCTCTCAATGGTGAATAGCCTGGGTTGGCTAAGAGACTATGGATAGTCTTCAATCCCACCAGAATTCCGAGAGTGACATAAATTTTACCTGAAAATATAGGACCCCTAACATAGCTTCCAGAACTGAAAAAAATTGTAGACACAGCTGCCTACCTATACAGTCCCCTGTTTTTCAACACGTTGGAACATCAAATTGTGGCTGTTTGGCCCAGGATCATCTGACAGACCTTTGTAAGGCAGAATTATGAAGGCCTGATTACCCTGTCTTGGCAGTGATAATCGGTCGACTATTCTGTATAGTGTCTCCGTTTTCTGGATAGTAATTTGTAGATGAATAGGCAACTTCTGCCCAGTAACTACCTTGCCACAATGTACAACCTCACCTGGAAGTACAGATGTTCAGTTTCTTCTTTGAATCCAAGAATGAGGAGCTGATAGGAGCAGATGTGTCTCAACAACAAATGATTAAATAACATTAAATGTCACATTCTGTGGATTTCTGACGGCTTTGAAAACTAAAGTAGCCTGGGCAGTTGTGGCGCACGCCTTTAATCCCAACACTTGGGAGGCAGAGGCAGGCGGATTTCTGAGTTCGAGAGTTCGAGGCTAGCCTGGTCTACAGAGTGAGTTCCAGGACAACCAGAGCTGTCTGGACAGAGAAACCCTGTCTCGAACCCCCCCCCCCCAAAAAAAAGAAAACTAAAGTAATCTGGACTGTTGTCCTTTAACTACGCTCAGCTATTTCTAATTAAAATATCTTGGTATTTTATGTTTACCCTAACAGTCAACTCAGAGCCATGAATTTGCTATCTGGACCCTTAGCTCGTGTGTTTTAATCATCTAAAATCGGTTTGTAAAGGCAGTTATAAAAAGACAGTAAGCATTAATTTTACCATGATTTTCTGGTTCAGGGTAGCTTTATGTAGCCTTGATTTATTTCCTGTATCCATCTCCCTCCCCCATTGTCTTTGACATGTTTTTCTTTTTTCTTTTATAAACAGTTGGTTTTTGTTTGTAGTTCTTGTCCAATAGTTCTGTCAACAATGACATAGCAGATACTGAGCCATTGTTCCTAGAAATACATCAGACTCCTGCTGGCCTCTGTCAATATTTTTGTCAATGGGTGAATGCCTGACAAGTGTTTCTGTTTAAAACACCTTTTTAAATGTATATTGTTACTTCCCACACATGGAGCATCAAGTCCAACAACACTAACGTGTGCCTGAAGAATACTCTTTTTTTTGTGTGCGCGTGCTCAGGACTAAACATTAGATGACACTTGAGTCATTTTACACAGAAAAACTACTAATAAAAATGTGAGGTGGGAGTACAAAAATGTGAAAATACCACTTAATAGGGCACAAAAAGGCAAAATTACTTTGTTTATCTTTAGTTGGCAATCTCTCTGGGCTAACCAAAGTTTTCACTATACTGTGTTGTGTTTTGTAAAAAGATAAAGTGTAAGGAGCAGGCCTTTAAACAGGACCGACTCCATTTTGTAATAGGAAACTTGTAAGACATGTCTGGACATGTCTGGTATTTGTAAAGACATGTCTGGAAATGGTCAGAGCCCGGCAATAACCAGACACGAGTGGTTATCTGCTGTGCACGTCACCAGTAATGCTAAATTCACCATAAAAGAGGAGCCTGTCCGGAGCACTTCATCACACTTGTAGCCATGACTGGCTAACCTGATCCTCCCAACAAAGCCCCCTCAGCACTCGGTCATCAAAGAGTTAACCGAGAGACCTACACTTCCGACTTCGCGGTCGAGCTCCGACTTCAAGCCAGAGACCACACCCCCAGCTACTTGGTCAAGCACCCTGCGAGATCAAATTAGCAATTCAACTATCTGAAAGCCACAGCCTGACCCTGCCTTCAAGGATTCGAACCTGTAACCCGACACCATCAAAAGGACTCAGCTTGTATAATCCAAGAATGAATGATGTGCTTATTGCTATGCTTATTTCTTTGATAATTAACAAGGTATTATGTGTGTTAATTGTGCATATTGTTAGAGGCAACCTATAGGAAATGTGACAATATCTTGTAGCAATAGCCTTAGCATTTGTGTTTCTGTTTGCTTGCTGTGCATTAAAGAAGTAACTGAATTCCACAAACTGTCTCTTGGCGTACTCTCTTCCCTCTCGAGGAGCTGATGATCTCACAGTCAAATCCAGTATATGATCCCTGAGTGGAGCAGGACCTGTCGCTCCTCTCCCCGAGGGGGATTCAAATCTCTTGCCCGTAATAGATAAGAGTCCCTGCTCTCTACAGATAGGGAGAGAAGGAATGTGTTTTGTGGATATATGGTAAGGTGTGGGGGAAGGGGTGCCTCGAGAGTCCATGCTGAGGCATCCTTTCCCCCTGAGGGACCAGCCACAAGACAGTATAGTATAGAGTTTATTCAGGGAATGGGGAGGGGAGTTGATGGGGTAGTAGGGACAGAGAAAGAGAGAGAGAAGAGGAGAATAAAGGCCAGCCATGAGCACTTGGGGGCTGGGGGGAATGGGGAGAGAGGAGAGAAGTGGAGAGAGGACAGAGTGAGAGCAAGAAGGCAAGAACGAGAGAGAGCAGAGGAGGAGAGCAGCCCTTTTATAGTGAGTCAGGCACACCTGGCTGTTGTCAGATGACTGTGGGGTGGAGCTTAGACAAAATGCTAACACCCCTGTACCTGTCTAAATGATCAGGAGAGCACCACAGGATATTGAAGTGGTTACAAAAAAGTTTTAGTTGTTAGATGTGTTACATGCCTAAAATCCCAGTACTTAGGATACTTAGGCAAAAGAATTAAGAGTTGGAAGCCAGCCTAAGCTATATAATAGGACCTGTCTTAAATATAGCTTTAATGGGTAGTTTAGCTTCTGTACAAATACTAAGAATTAGCTTTATAAGTCCTTAGGATTGAAACCAGAGCTTTGTATATCCTAGGTAAGTATTCTACCAACCAAGAGACATTCCCGACCTCTTCCTTTTTATTCAGTCGAACCCATGGGGTAGTGCTGCACAAACTCATAGTGGACCTTCCACCTCTTGGAGACTTCTGGAAAAGGCACTCACATGGATACCCAATGGTGAGTCTCCTAGGTAATTCCAAATAGAGCCAAACTGAAGATGAAGATAAGTAAACCCTACCAAATTCTACCACAGTAAACCATAAACCCTAAAAATGTTGTTTGTTTTAATCTTTTTAAACATTGACAACAGATTCTTGTTTCATACAATACATCCTGGCCACATGTTCCCCTTCCTCAACTCCTAGCTCCCTCCAACCTCCCCTCTACCCCAGACCCACTTCCCTTGCATTTTCCTTCAGAAAAGAGCAGGCCTCCAAGAGAAAACAAGCAAATAGAACTCAAAAAGATACAGTAGGACAAGCAGAAGCCCTCATATATGGGCTGGAAAAGGCAAACCAGGAGGAGCAAAAGAGTCCCAAGAGCAGGCAAGAGAGTCAGAGACGCACCTGCTCCCACTGTCAGGAGTCCCACAAGAACATCAAGCTACTAACCACAACATGCATGCAGAGAACCTGGTGCAGACTCACAAGCTGCATGCTTGCCACTACCAGCTCTGTGAGCCCTGCTTAGTTGATTCTGTGGGCCTTGTCTCCTGGTGTCCTCCATCCCCTCTGGTGTCCTCCATCCCCTCTGGTGTCTCCATCCCCTCTGGTGTCCTCCATCCCCTCTGGTGTCTCCATCCCCTCTAGTGTCCTCCATCCCCTCTGGTGTCCTCCATCCCCTCTGGTGTCTCCATCCCCTCTGGTGTCCTCCATCCCCTCTGGCTCCTGCCATCTCTCCTTCTGCTCTTTGAGTTATTCAAACTCCAAGAGACTGGATGGAGACGTCTGATTTAGACATTCTTAGAATAATGTCTGATTGTGGGTCTTAGCACCCCCTCCCATCTGTTGCTGGAGGAAGCCTCTCTTGATGGCGACTGGACAAGGCACTAATCTAAAGCAATGGCAGAATATCATTAGGAATAATTGAATTGAATTTAGTTATTTATTTATTGGCCAGTTATGTTTGATTCTACTCTACTTTTCTGGGCTATCCAGTCTCAGGAGGCTGGCCATCCAAATAGTGTAGGATATAGGTTCCCTCTTGTGCTGTCAGCCTCAAGTTAAACCAGACATTGGTTAGCCTACAAGGTCTATACCAACATTGCCCCAGCAGATCTTGCTGGCAGGATAGATGTTGGTCAAAGGTTAGTGGCTGAGTTGGTGTCCAAGTTTATCTTCCAGTATCCTGCAGAGAACCTTCCCATGCCAAAGAGATCAGAACACAGGGGTGAAGGCTCCATGCAGGCAACAGCTCTGTACATTCACTGGGCAGCATGGATATTGTCCTTGGCATTGGGGTCCCACTGTCAGTTTTCAGAGAGCAACAGCATCAGCCTGGGTTGTTTAGGAATCTCTGCCAGACCCCCTAGGCCAACAACTCAAACAAAGGCAACACAGTCTTACCACTGGAAGCTTTGCCTAGCTATAAAAGATGGCCAGTTCAGACTTCTCATCCTTCATTATTAGGGGTCTCCTCAGTGGTCTGGAGAGATGGCTCAGCAGTTAAGGGCACAGACTGCTCTTCCCAGCAACTACATGGTAGCTCACAACCATCTATAATGAGATGTGATACCCTCTTCTGATGTGTCCAAAGAGAGTGACATAAAATAAATAAATCTTATATTTCTCAACTAGAAGACACAGCAAAGTAGATTTTGTTATTAGGAGGTACCAATAGTCTGAACAACCCTCTAGTGTTGTGGAAAGTCCCTGTAGAGGATATAACTAGCAGTGCTATACAATGTACTCACATAGGCAGGAAAAAGTAAAAGACTACACTGAGCCTGACAAAGGTGATCGGTCATGCCTGTAATCACCACACATAGAAAGCTAGGAAGCTGAGGCAAGAAGACGCTAGCAAGTTCAGGTTGTTTGCTGGGCTATAGAGGACTGCTTATCTGTAGATAAGTGTTCCAGGCTCCAAGACCTATCTTACTGGTCTAGTGGGAGAAACAGAAGAGCGGTTCTGGGACGTCTTCCCCATGCATGTCGAGTAGCACAAATACTTCACCTGTTCATTCAAACAGTGTAGTAAAAATTATCAAGATCCAAATCACGGGTGGCTCTGTCTCTCAAAGGTGAAGCAAGTACTTAGTATGTCCTAGGCCTCTGGATGGCTACACAGTGTGCTTGCAAGTACATACACACTGGCAAAACTGAAAGAATATCAAACGGAGTTATAAGTACACTAACAGAGATTTCAAAATATCAAACTATCTTTGTTTCATGGGCGTTGTTCCTCTGTGCAGCTCTGGCTAAATCCTGGAACTAAATCTGTACTCACTTGAACTCACAAAGACCCACCTGCCTCTGTCTCCAGAGTGCTGAAATTAAAAGCCTTCGTGACCCTGTTAGGAAATCCCTGGAAGCAGGCCTTGTGAGCACTACTAGATGTTTTGAGTTTCCAACCCCCACTGGAAAGAGTTAGGATTCTGGCAAAATATAACTAGGCAGAAGTACAATATTGCCGTGACTCGGATTCGAACCGAGGTTGCTGCGGCCACAACGCAGAGTACTAACCACTATACGATCACGGCGAGCCATGTGCCCGGTGAGGAGCAGTTGCGTACTTGCTCGGTGCTGGCGCTGTTGGCCGAGCCTCAATCCAGTTCTACTGGGTCCTGTGTAGTTCTCGGTGTCTTCTCGCCGGGCGCCGACGCTGGGACTGAGCTGCCCGCCCGGCGAAGCGCAGGGCAACACCCGGTGCGGACCGCGGAGCCGTCTCTACTCATCTCCGAGGCTTCAGACCCTCCTGTTGTCCCGCAGAACTGATTGGTCCCCGCAGCGTTGAGAGCGGCGCCGATTGCTCGCGCCTGTGCCTCACTTGGACGGTGAGGGCAATTGCTGCTACCTGTGAAATCACTGTCGAGTTCAGGTTGACTCAATACTCCAATGCAGAGCCAGGTAGAGTGGCACACACCTGTAATTTCAGCTCTTGGAATGTAAGAGGCAATAAAATCAGGAGTTGAAGGTCATCCTCAGTTACGAAGTGAGTGCCAGGGAACCTAGGATACTTGAGACCCAGTCAAGAAAGAGGAGGAGGGAAGAGGAGGAAGCAGCAGCAACCACTAAACCAAAAGTATGACACAAACTAAAGTCATCAGAAAGAAGGGAACCTCAATTAAGGAAACGCCTCCAGGGAAGCGCTCAGGCGCGCGCGAACGCTGGGTTAGGGCTTGCGCCTCAACGGCTGAGGAGTCCGCCCGGGGCCCTCCCCCTCCTTAGGACCAGGCCCAGCGCGCCATCCTCTCCCTCCCTCCCTCCCTTTAACTGGGTCTCAAGTTCCCAAGGTCCCCGGCAACTAACTTCGTAACTGAGGATGA
>NW_021620675.1:1144846-1149846 GCF_004785775.1 Grammomys surdaster
CCCTCTCTGCTTCATCCCTTTCCTTTTCTCTCTCCCTCCCCTGCTGGCGGATGGCAGTGAAGGACGGAAGAGGCCCTGCAGAGGCGGTGGTGCAGCGCTCCGGTGGAATGAACCTTGCTTGACTGCTGATTGGAGTCATTTGAAAAAAATCACTTTTTCCTCTGTGGAAGCCACGAGGTGTATTTAACTCAAATCCAAGGGTCACAACTTTTGATTTTTCTGGAGGGACATACCACTATATCAAAAAAGCTTTACATTACAGCCAAAATGGTGCTGTCCTAGACACAATGAGACGAACTAAATCGAGCTATAGCAGATTATTTTCGTTCAAACGGCTATGAAGAGGCCGTATTCCGTTTTCTTTAAAAAAGAAGCTGAACTAGATATGAATGAAGAATTAGATAAGAAGTATGCTGGTCTTTTGGGGAAAAAATGGACATCTGTTATTAAATTACAAAAAAAAAACCAGTAATGGAATTAGAATCAAAACTAAATGAAGCAAAAGAAAAATTTACATCGGGTGATCCTCTTGGTCAGAAACGAGACCCGAAAGAATGGATTCCCCGTCCACCTGAGAAATACGCGTTGAGTGGTCGGTCATAGGAGTCCAGTTACTCGAGTCATTCTCCATCCTGTGTTCAGTGTTATGGTCTCTGCTTCAGAGGACGCTACAATTAAGATGTGGGATTATGAGACTGGAGATTTTGAGAGAACTCTCAAGGGCCATACAGATTCTGTACAGGACAGTTCCTTTGACCACAGTGGCAAGCTTCTGGCTTCCTGTTCTGCAGATATGACGATTAAACTATGGGATTTTTCAGGGTTCTGAATGCATCAGAACCATGCACAGCCACAACCACAATGTCTCTTCAGTAGCCATCATGCCTGATGGAGATCATATAGTGTCTGCCTCAAGGATAAAACTATAAAAATGTGGGCAGTGCAAACTAGCTACTGTGTGAAGACATTCACAGGACACAGAGAATGGGTACGTATGGTGTGGCACTCTGATAGCCAGCTGTTCCAATGACCAGAGTGTGCGTGTGTGGGTCGTAGCAACAAAGGAATGCAAGGCTGAGCTCCGAGAACATGAACATGTGGTAGAATGCATTTCCTGGGCTCCAGAGAGTTCATATTCTTCCATCTCTGAAGCAACAGGATCTGAGACTTAAAAAAGTGGCAAGCCTGGAGCATTCTTTCTATCTGGTTCCAGAGGCAAAACTATTAAGATGTGGACGTCAGTATTGGCATGTGCCTTATGACTCTTGTGGGTCATGATAATTGGGTATGTGTAGTTCTGTTCCATTCTGGGGGGACGTTTATTTTGAGTTGTGCTGATGACAAGACCCTCTGTGTATGGGATTACAAGAACATGAATGCATGAAGACCCTCAATTCTCATGAACGCTTGTTACTTCCTCGGATTTCCATAAGATGGCACCCTATGAGGTTACTGGCAGTGTAGATCAAACAGCAAAGGTGTGGGAGTGCCGTTGGTTAGCATTTGGTTCTGCCTCCCTTTTTTCCTCTGGATGCACTCTGATGATACCATCAAATGGGTTACCACATTTGAGTGCTGTTAAAATAAATATTGTCCTTTCATGGAAGAAAAAAAAAAAAGACCTCCATAAGATCTGGCGATAGGCAAGATAGGCAAGCCAGTAAGGCATTTCCTTAATTAGCACTTGATGGTGGAGAGCACAGCCCATTATGGGTGGTGCCATCCCTGGGCTGGTGGTCTTGGGTTCTGTAAGAAGGCAGGCTGAGCAAGCCCAGGGGAGCAAGCCAATAAGCAGCATCCTCCATGGCCTCTGCATCAGGTCCTGCCTCCAGGATCTTGCCTTGCTTGAGTTCCTGTCCTGATTTCCATCAGTGATAGAAGTGTAAGCCCAGCAAACCCTTTCTTTTGGTTATGGTGTTTCATCACAGCAACAGAACCTTAAGATAGCCTTGCTGGACAAGTGGGGCCTGGGCTGTCCAGGAAAACCCAAATGACTCAGCCATGGGTATAGGGTTCAGAGAGACGAGAGGGTTTCCCTAAGAGGAGAAAGTCTTGCCGCAGTGTAAGAGGAAGGAGCAACTGCAGCCCAAGTGAAGGATCGTCTGTGTGGATTAGTCTTCAGTGATGGGTAAATCCATAAAATGGAAGGTTTAGCAGGAAAGTTGAGGAAACACCAAATTAGGAGTTAATGGAAAGTATTAAGAATAATATTAACTATTAAGCTCAGAAATGGTATAGCAATTATTTTATGTTCCCAAATTTTTCTATTTTCCTTTTCTTTTTTGTTTTTTTGTTTTTGTTTCGTTTTTTGTTTTGTTTTTTTTTTTTTGTTTTAGCAATAACAGTTGGAACTGATGTCCCCCTTTCTTCCCTTCCCCAAGTCTCTTTGTCCCAACTCCTCACTACTTTAGCTAAAACTTTAAAGGTGAAGCACTAACTCCCCAAGGTAAGAGCAGCAGAAAGGAGAGCTGGCTCAGCCGAAGACACCTCTCCTGGACAGTCCACAGGACGGAGCTCACGGTGGAGACAGCTCTTGTGCTGTCTTGTGGGTAAACGTTTGAGGAATGTTGGGAGGTGATCATGGCAATAAAAGAACACTGAAGACATATTCCCTGACCGGGAATCGAACCCGGGCCGCGGCGGTGAAAGCGCCGAATCCTAGCCACTAGACCACCAGGGACACATTTAAGATTACTCGTTGACCACGTAAAGGAAACTCCTAAGAGTAAAGCCTATTGGTTTTCTAAACCTGTCTGATCAGGCATTGAATCCGCTCCTCCTATTCAAGACCATCATCCTCTCTTCCATTTTCTGTCTGGGTAATGTTCTGCCTCGGAAAACAACAAATAGGAAAGCGCATCTGGAATCCGTTTCACTCTAGCCTTCGCATTATGTGCGCCAGGGCGGCACATCTCTTCCTCCCAGCCTGGGGTGGGTAAACTATCGGTTTGACTAAGCGTGTGGTGAGCGGAGTTCTCTTAACCTGGGAAGGGACTCCTTTTCCTTCCCTCCTCCCTCCATCATTACTCATCCTAAGAGCTCTAGGGACAGATTGGGATCGTTTCTCTCACTGTATGGTTTCTCTGCGGCTCCAACCTGCCTGTCCTCGGCTGTCCTCAGGATGAAATCAAGGCGAATGGAATAGGAGGGGAAATCCCTTGGTTTTCGGACCCTGGACATCTTCTCTCTTCCTGGAGAGATTTAGGCAGAGGTAGAAGTTGTGGGTTTCTGCATCTCACGCGGAGGGAAGTGCTCCTGCTGCGGGATCTCTCCATCCCACTCCCAGCGGGAAGCCAGTTAAATCCCAGCGAGGCGCAGGTTGCTGGAGATGGGGAAGGCCACTTACTTATTCTTAAGGGCAACCTACCACCGTGCACCGTAACCTTCACGTCCCCTTTCCATTCCCCTCTCTTCCTGCCTCTTCTGTCTTCCTTTCTTTGTCGCTTTCAGAAAATTGTTATGTTCTATTTTTGAAACAGATTTTTTTAAATTTTTTTTTATATATTTTTTATTTTTTGGAGACAGGACTACATAGTCCTGACTTGTCTGGAACTTGCCACGTAGACCAGGCTGGCCTCCAGCTCACAGAATTCCGCCTCCCTCCACCCCCAGAGTGTTGTGATTAGTGATTAAAGGCGTGTACCTTCAATTGTTTTTTAACAATTATGTGATTTAAGGCGTGGGCCAGAAAATTGTTTTGAAGCAACTGTAACTGGTGGGATTGCAGACAAGGTCCTGCCTAGAGCGCTTGGCTTAGATGGGAAAATACTAAGAGATCAGGGAAGAAAAAGCTGACGGAGTCCCTGGTGGATTTCTCAGAAAAGTCTTGTGCTGTATCCAGTGCAACGCTGGCGGCCTGCGAACGCACCGGGTGCCATTGTGTGTCCAGGTTCCTCTATAGCAGCAAAGTGCTCGGCAGTGGAAAAGTGCGCCAGAGGCCGGACAATCTCCCCAGGCCAGGAGATTGTGGCCCAGACGGACGCTGAACAGACACCAGAGAAACCTGCCCAGAAGGTACCAGCCTTCCTCCTCCTCGAACAACAGCACATAGTTCTGCCATGAACGAAGGGGCCACACCCGTGCACAGCCCCTTTCCCGCTGATGTTCCGGCTCCCACCATCGCAGGAACCGAGGAGCCCAGACGTCCGAACCCAGCGTAACTGAGGCCGCCTATAATCGTGGACCCCGGGCGGGAGGCCATGTGGGCTCCGCCACCCTGGGGGACACGGTGGGAACTGCAGACACTGGCGTCCTGGAGCTTTTCCAAGGATGTGGGCTTCCAGAAGTGAGACCCTTGGCCCGGGTCCTGTCCCTCAGGTCAGCGGCCAATCCTAAATAGCTCTAGTCTTGGCCCCACAGGGATTCCCACCACGCTGGCTTGTTTTCTCCTCCCCTCCACTGACTTATGAATAATATCCAATCATGCCTTGATGTTTTGTACAGTGTTATTCCCACAAAGGATCTCCAAGAGGAGAAAGATCACCGACTTAAATGGCCAAATTGGGGCAAGCTTTTTAAAATTCATGTACACGGGCTGTCTCCCTGTAAGGCAGGGTTCAAGAGATTAGCCCTGGACATTGGGAAGATACGTTTCTTAGAGGTTAGGGGTAGGGAGTTCTCAAATTTGGGGGTTGGCAGGCAAGTAAGTGGGGCGCACAGAAGCAAGACATAAGCATAAGGAGTTGGTCATAACAACCTCCTTAAACAGTTTTCTTCGATCTGAGATCATCAGGGAAAACAATTAGCTATTGGAGGGCTCTGAATTGCCTCGTTTCCATTCAAAATACTCAACATGGTGTCCGTGCCTGTGCACTGTGACCCCCACCTCCCCCCCCCCCGAGTTTCAAAAACAAGTAAACAAGAAAGGAACATGGCTACACCTGGAAACACTGTACCAGGACTGGGCACCACCCCTGGGGAAGATACACTTACAGAACGGGCTCAGAACACGATATAAACGCCATCGTGTGACAGTGTTACACCCACGTCACCATTATCAA